>NW_007726470.1:457312-470064 GCF_000696425.1 Galeopterus variegatus
GGGCGCTGCCTTGAACTCCTTACCCCAGCTGCCTGGCTGCCCCCAGCTTCCCAAAGCTCAAATAAGAGGGGCCGGCGGCGGGGAAGGAGGAGGAGCCTGGAGGCTCGGCCGCCGCATTCACACAGCAGCCTCAGCCCGGCCAGGCAGCGCGCGCGGCTCCTTGGGGGCACCCTCGCGGCGGGGGTGGGGGTTGCGGGGCGGGCCTGAAGGAGCGTCCCTCTCGGAGACACACTTTTCCCCTACTCGCCACGCGCTCTCAACTGGCCTGTGTGGCGCAATCCTCCCCCCACCTCCCCGTCTTGGCCTTCGCAAGTGTGGGAGCGTCGCGGCACTGTCGAGTCCCTCCAGGTAAGCAGTGTGTCCCCTCTGCGTACGGATGCTGTGGGTGTACAGATGGGGTTGTTAATCTAAGAGGGCGGGTTGGAGGGAGGGGCAGGTGGGTTCCAAGAGGGCGGGAACTTCTGGAAAGCGCAGACAATTCTCCCGGGCTTCAAAGAGGCGGATACCCTTGATTTGCATCCGCAAGTCCGGCTCTTGCTTCTAGAGTTGGAGTGGTGGTCATAATCTTGGGGTCACTGGGGAGGGGGGTGGCCCTTGTGGGTTTCAGAGGTCGGGACTCAAGGCGAAAGTGCCTCGGCTGGGTGACTGGAAGGAGTTGCGTCAGTGATAATAAGCGGGGTGCGTTTCGATCCTTTCGTAGTTGGTTACTTGGTGATGTGTGCGTCCAGAGGAGGGCGGCTGCCGCCTACCTAAAACCGGAGTCAGCAGCACTTAATCTTACTTTCTAGTGAAGAGTGTATAATTCTACGGTTAAGCCGGGAACACAGCGGGTTAGTTCAGGAGGGAAGAAAACCCTTGAGGAAACGCCGAGTCTGCGTATATTCCGGCCAGAGCATCCTGGCGCCCAGTTCGGGGAGGAAGGGGAAGGGTTTGGGTATGAAGCGGGCGGGGAGAAGGTGGCTCCTGGAGCCACTCCGCCGAGCGTTGCCTCCGCTCGTGGTCTGGGGTACTGTTCAGAAACGCAGTAATTGACCAGGCGGACCGAGGGGTGGGGCAGGGAGAGTCTCCGTTACACAGCGGTCCAGGGCTGTGTTCGCACCGTTGGGAGCTCCGAGCGCGAGGCTTCGTCGATTCAGACTCCTCCGTCCGCCTAGTCGCTCTTTGGGAGCCCCGCGCCCCAGAGCAGGTGTTTCGGGGGTGGCTTTGTTTTGCCTTTGGTGCTGCTAAAGTAGTCGGGATCTGTCGAGAAACCGCCCATAGGCAAGGAGAAGCGCCAGGAGCCCGGAGTGTGTTTCAGGGGCGCGTGGAAACGCCCAGGAGCGCCAAGAGGCAGCGGTGATGGCGCAGCCTGGGACGGCCAGGCGCGCCGGGAGGGAAGCGGCCAGTTACACTCAGGCCTCCCGCACCGGGCCGGCCGGAGTTGAGGCCAAAGCTCTACAGACGAGCCTGTGAGAAGCAACAATCAAGATAGTTGCAGTTCTACGAAGAAACCTAGCGTTTCAATGGCCTTAATTTACTCTCCATTTCTTACGCTTTGGCTTTAGCTTGCACTGTATAAACGCAGTCGCCGCGAGTTCCAGCTGCTGGCCCGAAGTGTGTGCGGGCTCAGTACCTAAGCGCTGTGTGCAATTCCCTGCTCTTGGGGTTACGCATCCTGTAGTGCAGGAGACCCTGAGGGTCATGTACCGGAAAGTGAACGATCCGCTTGCTCCCTCAGCCACCTTCGCAGTCGTAGACACCTCCTTACGTTGTGTTTCGTGCTTGACTTTACTTCGTCTCCACTCGGATACTTAAACGGAAGGCTCTCGAGACCGGCTCCTTCTCCCCTACACTCCCCGCTCACTCCCTTCCCGCAGGCCCCATCCCTAAACCTGTAGTGGGGCTCGCCGGCTGGGCAGCTCGCACGCTTGGTCTTTTTGGTGGAGAAAGGCCACGTGAGACAAAACTTCTCAATGCCAAGTTGCTACTAGAACGCCCAAGACCTCTGTCTCTCCCTCTCCTCTCCCGCCTTTTATTTCTACTTCGAAGTCATTTTTCTAAAGTAGGACTCAAGCACTGTGAGTGAAGAGGAGCCCTTTATGAAAAGCTAGGGACTTCCATCTCCAAACGAAAAGATTGAGATTGTTTTTCCTTCGCCCTCCTTTGCAATTTTTGGGGGATTTGGGGAGGAGGTTCTGGGGTGAAGCTGGCTTGAATGTGAATTTTTGTGTTTTTGAATACCAGGTAGGACAAAGACACTTAAATCTGCTCGAACGTTAAGTTTTTCTCCGGGCGTGTGATGGAGTGGGGTGCAGAACTGGGTGGGAGGAAAGGGGAGCCAAGCAAATTTAGGGCTCCAATCTCTCCTGCCATTTTTTTCCCTTGGAATCCTTGAGCGGGGAGGAAGGAGAAGAGTAGTGGTGCGATCTCCATGTCAACCCCGAGGTGCCCCCTCGCCCCGACTTCGCAATCCGAAGCGGTAGGAGGAGTTCCCTCCGGCCATCTGGGCCGAGAAGTTAGTGCTGCGCACCCGGAGTCGCCCGCAGTCGGAGGGCCCCGGGACCCGACAGGAGCCCTCTGAATGCCCCCCACCCATCCTCAAGCCCGGGAGCCTAGGCACCCCTAAACCAGCGCTGGAAAGACCCCAAATCTCTGCGGTTGCAGGGTGCCCCGTGCCCCCCACTTCTCCCTCCTCTGCGTAACGTTCTCTGCGCGAGCGGTGCGGATGCGCCAGTTAAGCTGGCTTCGGCGCACTGAGCTGGGCGGCGAGACAGACAGCCAGCCTGGCCCGGAGGAAGATCGCACCTTCCGCCAGCCCCGACAGATAGGCGCCGTCCTGCACCTCCTTCAGCTCGAGGCCTTCCCGTGGTCCCCGGGGGGAAAAGGCTGCGGAGAGCTCGCCGCTCTCTTCTCTTACCTTCTCACCCCACTCAGCGCGGAATTCCTCTGACAAAGAGGATCCCGATCTGAAGCTGGAGATTAAACTCCTCGTTGTACACAGAAGGAAACTGAGGCTCAGGCAGAAGCAAAGGCAAGCAAGCAGTGGAGTACAGTGGTTAAGAGCAAGGGATCGGTGGGCCAAGAAGGGAATCTCAGCAGCTGTGCGCCCCTAGACGAGTTCCGCAGCCTTTCTGAGCCTCAGTTTCCTGGGATAATGCGATTCCAGTGCCCACCTCGTGGGATTGTCGTGAGGATTAGACAGGAGAGTGCCGTTGGCCTATACACTCAATAACCTTTACATTTTTTACTACTATTATTATTCAAGAGCACGTAGCAAGTTAGTGCAGAACCGAGCTGAAACCCAGGTCTCTCAACGTCCAGTTCTTGGCTTTACCCACCAACCCTATGCCTCCTGAGAGCTAATGGAACGGGGAGGAAAGAAGAGACTTTGGAAGCCCATGTGGCTTCGGTACATTGGTAAAGCGCAAGCCCTGGAAAGTGCATATTTAGTCCAAGATGAAAAAATAGCGGCTAGGAGGGAGGGGGCAGGGAGGATCTCTCAACCCCCACTTTCTCCCCGGCGCTGTCAACTGCATCTGACGGAGCGGGAACCTGGCCGCTGCAGCCGCGACCCAAGGGACCAGAGCGCACGCCCGAGCTGAGCTCCGGGCGTCACCCCCACGGCCGCCGACAACTGAATAAACACCACGAAGGGCTGAGATCTGTCAAGGGCCGGGGCCGCCAGCCTGCGCGCCTAAGGCCCAGACCGCAGTGAATAGTGGCCCGGGAGGAACAGGCGATCGATTAGCGCCTCTCCCAGGGGCCCGCGCCCCGAGCCCCACGGACAGAACAAACAGCCCCGCCGCTGCCCCAACTCTTAGGAGTCTGCCACCCCCGGCTGCGGAGCAGGCGCTTAGGATGGCTACCAGCACCGCGCTGGCGGTAGAATCCTAGCTTCATTTCTTTAAATAAATTTAAAACAAACCAAAAAAAGCAAGGGAGGGGCTTTTGTGATAGCCCACTCCCTGTTTTCCTCTGCTCATTTGAAAATTTACTAGGTCTTTTTGACCCAATCGTTTTGACCCCCATCTACGGTTCAAACTCTCCTCTCTGACCCGGTTTGGGGGCCCAGGACCATTGAGTACTGCCGGGTGCGAGGTGCAAAATTTTCCCCGTTCTCCCACCTCGCAGTGCCTGGAGCCGCCGGGGTTACCCGTCGGCTAACCTGGTGCCACCACGAGATGGTCCCCGAGCTCCCCGAGAGTCCCCAGTGAAAGGATTCTGCAGCGCTGCCTCTATTATTATACCGTAAATCTTTTTAAATTCTGGAACTAATTATATAGAGGATATGTCTCAATTTGTTCTGCATTAATGCCACAGTGGGGATGGAGGCCAGGCCGTGGCCAGAGCAGATACGGAGGCCCATGAAATTGATGAACTGAGAGTCGCTTCCAGTCCTGAGCACACCATCTGGAATTCCAGTCTGAGGTTACAATTAGAACTCCTGACCCCAGATTCAACTTTGCAGAAACGGGGGGGAAAAGGGAAAAGGAAAGAGAGAGAGAGGGGGGCGAGAAAACTTATTCTGCACCTGTAAAAAAAAAAAAAAATCCCCACATAATCTTAAAATCTTTCCATCTTAGAAAATTCTTTCCAAGTATTTTTGTGTTTTTTTAACCTATAAAAGATAATGGAGTATATTTTATAGACTGGATTTTATCTCATCCCCTTTCCTTCTCCTGACTGCACTCAGTTTAATAGTTGTCAGTTTTTCTCAGTGTTGGACTTAATTATATAAGACCAAAATATTCCGCAGTAAATTAGCTTGCTAAATATTCTGTCACTTTTGTGATTTCCCCTTGAGAAATAGCTTAATTACAGAAATCTACCTGGACCTAGGAACTTTTCTCTTTTTTTGACTGCTGCTCCAGCTTAACTGTAATCAGAGTTTTTATTTGTGTTGTAGTTTTATTTGTGTTCTAAGTCAATTTGGCTGATTTCTTCCTTCTTTCTTTAGTAACATGCTGCTTTATTTTCCTCTCACTTTGACCCCCTGAAGAAAACGAAGGACCAGGGAGTACTGGGGAATCTGTTAAATTTATTAGCATAAATGCTTAGACAAAACGAGATATAAATCATTCAGATGTATTAAGCCATAAAGTATCCCAATGAAGTCAGTCCCTCGCCAGGGTCCTGGTGTATAAATGTTCATATAAAACAAGGTATCAGTATTATCTTTCAAACAATATATGTTGTAAAAATATCCAGGGTTGAGTTTAGGAATACAGGGTTGGGGGGACGTGGCAGAGCAGGAAGGAGATATTCTCTAGAGCAGCATGTTAACATTGTGGTGGCTCAAAAAGTATAACAAATGAAAGACCTCAACGGTTTGCATTTGGAGTCTTTAGTAGACAATTTTTTTAAAAAACAAAGGTATGCAGGATATATTTGATGGGGAGCAAAGGAATAAGGGGAAAAAAGAGATGAATAGAGGGCAAAAGGCATTGCTTTCTTAGAATGCATTTTTTTCCAAAGGTCAATTTAGCTTTACAAAAATCTAGTCAGAAAAGGCACAGGCTCTTTGTAGAGATAACAGATTAGCCATTAGTGAAGAGCCACCTGGGCCTTCGTCTGCAGACCCGGATATGCAGCTGGTCAGCAGGAGAAGGATGTGTATTCACTAGAGGTGAACAAGGAGGAGAGGGCTGGGGAAATGAGGAAGGGCAATTGACGGAATTCCTGGCAGAGGTTTACCAAGACAAAAATCAGGCAAAATGTTTAAGGAGCAATTGTTGATGAAGCTCATAATCATGGCTCTCTGTAAATCTTGGCAAATCAGGGCATTCTTTGCCTATTAGAAATGATTGTTCTGAAGCTTTTTAAAAAAAATCAATTTATCCACCAAAGAAAGGGAATAGCCCCTCCTCCCCCCCCCCTTTTTTTTCAGTAGAGGCAGCCTCATCCTTTTGGTGCCATTCATTCATTCATTCATTCACCATGAAATAGCTGTTGGCACTTCTTATGTGTCAGGCATTGTAGCAGTGAGTGGAAATACAAGAGTACTTCAAAAAGTTCGCGGAAAAATAGAATTAAAAGATAATACAAATCTTTCCATGAACTTTTTGAAGACCCCTCATACAGTAGTTATATGACAGACTCGGCCCTGCTCTCATGGAGCTTACATTCCAGTAGGGATGACAAACAAATTACAAAGAAATAGATATTTTCAGATAGTAACCAGTGCTATAAAGGAACAAAGAGATCTGCTAGACTAGAGACGAATAAAGGGAAATGGGGATGGGAAGCAACAGATAGCCCTTGCTTCTTTTCACCTTCTACCCATACTACCACGTTTGTTTTAATGCATTTAGTAAGTTTAATGCAAATCCTACTTGTCCAGAGGCAGGAAGGGTTTGAAGGATTTGGAATGCTTGTACTAGATCAATCTCTGCCCACAACACTGAGCTTTATGGAACTGGCAGGACAGCTGTTTAGATACAGCTGGGTTAAAATCACCACCACTAGCTGAGTTGACTCTGAAAGTTATTTAACCCCTGAAAAACTCGACAACGAAAAATTAACGACAGCACTTATTCAAGTTGTAAGAATTAAAGTAAGGCATGTAAATTTCTTAACCCACAGGAAGCACTCTACAAATGGTGGCTGTTATCTATATAGACATAGATTACAGGCTTGGCTTTGCTTCTAATTAATTGATAAATTCAAGACTTAGTATGATGCTGGTGTGAATTAAGAAAAGGTTTCAGTCTTCATCCTTGTTGGATCAAGGAGGACAGGAAGAGAAGCCTTTGCCTATGAGTCTGATCTTAAACGAGATTGTTGCCATCTTGAAGGAAATTGAAATCATTTTGCCCTACAGTCAGACCCTAAAACAGGAAATATGTGGCTTTTGTTTTAAAATCAAGCTTAAATGCTTTATTTTCAGTACACAAGTCTTTATATCAGTTAATATCAGCTTGAAAAGTTTAGGATTGCATTGTTCCTTACACCCTGGTCCAGAATGAAGAATTCTGGGCTAGGTATAAAAACACCTGGGCTCAAGTCGTGTTTCTGCCAGTGACTGTGACCTTAGAGAAATAACTTAAGCTCCCAATTTTTCAGTACAGTATTCCCCCCTTTTCTACAGGGATACATTCCAAGATTCCCAGTGTATGCCTGAAACCTCAGATAATACTGAACCCTACATATACTATGTTTTTTCCTATGTATGCATACCTGTTATAAAGTTTAATTTATAAATTAGGCACAGTAAGAGAACAACAATAATTAATAATAGAATAGAAAATTATAACAATATACTGCAATACAAGTTATGTGAATGTGGTCTTTCTCTGCGTCTCTCAGAATGTCTTACTGTACTGTACTCACCTATTTTTGGACTGCAGTTGATCATGAGTAACTAGCCACGAAAAGCAAAACCACGGGTAAGGGAGGACTATTGTGCCTTTATCTATAAAACAAGGATGATAATAGAAAATGAAATAAAGCCTCCAGAAGTGATTTGAAAACTCTAAAGTGCTAGACAATACAGAGAACCATCATGCCATCTGCTACCTGTGAACATGTGGAAAGGAATATACCTGTAGAGAGCACTGGGGCTGGTCACTTGCTCTCACATTTCTTCATTTTGAAGTGGGCACAGTACCTTTCTCATACATCTGCCGTGAGAAGTAAATGAGATGAAATGTGTGAAATTTCAGAACAATACCTAGTATAGAGTGTGTGCTATGTAAGTGCCCGTATTGCTATTGCTGTTATTGTTACCTTCTCTGGTCATCTTCTTGGGCCCAGAGCTGAGCCTTAGAATTTTCACACTGATGGCTTCTCACTGTAATAGTAGAGTAGTATAAAGAGCAGGGCTTTGGGATCAGACAGCCAGGCTTTAAATCTTCCTCTGCTACATATATTCTGTATCACTTTGGTGACTTCCTTATTCTCCCTAAACCTTAATTTTCATAACTAAAATGGGGCTAATAATACTGTCACCTCACCAGAGTTGTTTTGAGAACAAATTAAAACATATGTAAAGTGCTTTCATGGTACCTGGCATGTAGTAGGAAATCAATATCTGGTAGTTATTAAACTTTCAACTTGTAATCAGACAATATTAACTGTGACTGCAAAAAACAAATCAGCCAGCAAGAGCTTGAATTACAGCATGATTTCGAGCATGCACAGAAATGAATATTCATCTTCTTTTAAACTTACCTGTACCACACTAAAATCTCACTCTTACGTATATGAAAGACTTTACAACCTCGGCATTGACAATGAATTTCCTCTTTGACTATGAGCCCTGTAGGTTAAAATTTTGAATCCTATTTATTTTCAGTGGGTTTCTTTGCAAAATACGCAGCATATATCAAGGATTCTGGTAATCCCATGTTGTTCAAAATGAGCAGGAAATCGTTTTCAGCCAATGGAGAGAAAAACAGTTTGACCCTCTTCCTGGAGTTACCACACAGCATTTATTAATAGCTCTGTAAACAAGCTTGAACATAGTATCAGCTTGCTGTTCAAGATATTACAGAAGTTTATGAGAAGCTGCTTAGAAAAACAAGATAGACTCATTAGAAATCTGATACTGGTCAATAGTGCATTTATTCCAAGTCTATAAATCACAAACTAATGAAACTTCTATTGTAATCACTGCTCCAGATCTAAAGGACACTCACTGCCTACCCCCTCCCCCCTCCCCGGGTAGAAATTAAATACATTTCAGAAAGTCCAATAGTTTTTTCATCTACTGATGCAGAGGCTAATTACAAAATTTCCCAAGAGATAATAAATATTAAACTTAATCAACAGATGTGACACAAGATAAAGAAGCAGCACATAACAATCAATTCCCTGTGTAGGGCACATATTTATCTTCAATTATCCCCAACCTGGAAATGAAATAAATGTTATCTGTTATATCGATTATTTATATCTTCAGTGGCACCACATTTTGATTTTTCCCAGGACAGTCTCAGTTTATGCTGCTGTCCCAACTTAATTATTAATTGCTTTTATTCCCAAAAGTATCCTGGTTTTGATGGTAAATGATAAGAACTCCACTTGCTTAAAATTTAATTTTATAAATAAGACATTTAAGAAAGCCATTAGAGCAAGGGTGACAGAGAAGAGTAGATTAGAGAAGGGTGAGGCTAATGAGAAGAAGAGAAGGTTGAGGGGCTGGCCCATGGCTCACTTGGGAGAGCATGGTGCTGACAACACCAAGTCAAGGGTTAAGATCCCCTTACCGGTCATCTTTTAAAAAGAGAAGGTTGGATTAATGTTAGAAATCAGAGGATGAGAATAGTTACTGTAATTGAATATAAAACTTAGCTCTGAGATTCCTGACAGCCAAGTCAAAAAGGGAAAATAACACTAGTTACAAATCTCTCGTGATGCAATAGAAGGAAGAAACCCAGTTTTTCAAAAGAGACATACTTTTCTAGTACTAAACTCTAAGAGGAACTTATCACACTGGCCTTCTATAAGCGTCATGAGGCAATGGTTATTAACTTTAACAGTAAGTTTTCAAAAGATTCAGAGACATTCTCTGGCTGGTGGTTTCTCATTTCAACCCAATGGCCATAGTACTAAAACTATAGTTCTGTAAACTCTTTCTAAGAGGAGAGAGGAAATAATATAGTCCCTTTTTATAGTTTTCTGGGAGATCTGACCTGATTGAAATTAACCTGATTTGTTAATTTTCAGAAATTCCCTATTGGTAATTTATAAAAAGCGTCTTTACTCATTAACCATCAAATAACTTTGAACATGAACCAAAACACTGCTAAGGACCTAACTCTTGTTCCCCAGAATCTGTGAAGGATTTGTGGGGAGCTCTAGGGTAGTGGTTCTTAATTGAGGCAATTTGCTCCCCAGGGTCCATGTGGAAATGTTTTGAGACATTTGTGATTATCACTACTTGGTGGGGTAGGAAGGTGAGTGCTACTGGCATCTAGTGGGTAAAAGGCCAAGGGTGCTGCTAAACATTCTATAATGCACAGGTTACCCCCCCAGAACAAAGAATTATCCAGCCTCATCCTAGTGATGAGGTTGAGAACCCCTGTCCTAGAGTACTATTAGTAGAAGGGCTGGAGACATCATTTCCAGCTGGGGTAAGAAGAAAAGGTTTCAGGGAGGAGGGGGCCTTGGGCTAGAATCCCCAACCCCACCCCAGTGGAGCTGGAGGATGTCTCTCCCCAGGCTCAGGAAATGTGGGGAAAAGAAATAGGGAGGTGAAAAGAGCAAGGCATGTTGGAAGGATAAACTAGTTTAACTGGAAGAGGAGAATCCATGTGGAGCAATAAGAGAGGAAGCCAGAGAGTACAGGCAAATTTAGGACAAAGAGTTTCTGTTCTGATGTTATGCTCCAAGATCCCTAAATATTACTAGTGTTTTTATAAAATCACACAAATCAAGGGCAGCATAAACTTTTATGTTCTCAAAGATCATCCTTCGAAATACCGACTTGTGGTGTATATGTGGATATGCACATATTTTGCTTCCTCTCCCCCACATCATTTTTTACCAATTAAAATAGGGATTCCTTGGAACTCAGTTTTATATCACATTAAATTTAAAAATGGGTGCCTACTTAAAAATACAACCTATCAAGGCACAGAAAATTCTGAACCACTGCTGTAATTAATACAACATTGTAGGAATCTCCATTAAGAAATATTATTCTGACCTCGTTCTTTATGTCATGCTGCAGATTGTCCTCTTGAATCATGGAACACTCTGTGAGAAAGAACTACAAAGCTGGGTCCCTCGACATCAGCCATCTCACCCCTCAAAGTTCAGCCAGGAGTGGGACAAAACCCTTGTCACCATGTTGACATGTTTACTTCTGGCGCAGGAAAATACTGCTGTTGCCCAATTAGGCTTCCCAGTCCATTCACTTGCCTGGAGACATATTTTATGCATTCCTTTGATGATTTACAAATAATTTAGCATGATCCACTAAGGTCTGCCAACATGTATGCGTTACTGAAGAAATCAGAGATGATGAAAATTATTGTAATTTATCGTATCCCAATTCTTTCTTCTTAAGAACCAAATAACTATCACCAGCTAGTTTATATACCTGACATATTTATTGCAGTATTCCCACTGAGCTCTTCCCATTGTCATGTGTTCTCACACATTGTTTTCACAAATCGTGTTTTGAAAGAAGTCAAGGGAAATTCAGGCCAAGAAGCAAGATGTTATCTTTTGGAAAGGACGACCCCACTCTAATGCAAGAGGATAATCCATTCAGAGGTTTGTAAAGCCAGTGTCCTCCGGTGGGTGTGATAAATCCACAGAATCTGAATCCAGGATTTTGCACTGGGACTTGAAGTCAACATGAACCATGTAGTCGTGTTCCAAATAAACACAGTGTCTCATTATTATTATTGGATAAGCATGAACATCTGTTAGGTCAAGTTTATCCTATTTCCTTAAAAGCAATTGGATCCACTAAACACAGTTCTAATTATGTCTATCACAAATGGATCTGAGATGGGCATATAATGCCAAAGCTGATCCTTGGTCATCTCTATGTTTTGAAACCAAATTTTAAAAAGAAAAAATTCATCTGCTCATCTCAGATGGATCACGTAAGTAGAGAGCTCCACAGAGACTGCAGTTCCCTTCTGAATTCCATTGGCAAGTGATTTTCAAAAGATGAAAATATTTGAGACAGCTGGTCTTCTCCATTTTTAAAGAAATGGTGTACATGTTTTAAATAATTATTTGGGGTGTGAGGAATCTAAATATTACTTACTAAGAAGGTCTTCACCATTCCCCTTTTCTAACTCAATATGGCACTCTCCCAGGTATCATTCAGTTGGCACAGGATATGTAAGATACCTTCTTGCTGAGTTGAATCAGCAGTTTACCGCAGGTCACAGCTGCAATGGACTTTATTATTATTTTTAATTGAAATGTATGGATTATACACATTCTTGCAGAGTTGAATATCAACACATTTATACAATGTGTGATGATCAAATCAGGGTAATCAGCATATTCATCATGAAAAAGTTCTGCAAGGGACTTTAAAGAACATTTAATCCTACCCCTCATTTTTCAAATAAGACGTTATATGACTTGCTCAAGATCACACACCTAGTTAGTGGCAAGGTTTCTCCAAAGCCAAGCCCGTGGGAAATGAGAGCCATCTTTAAGCAACAGCTTAAAGATTTATACTCACCAAATACCTTTTACAAGCCCAGCAACTGAATGGGGGATACACAGTCCTGGCTGTCGACTTGCTTACAGTCTAGCTGTGTTATAGGACTTGGTCATAATCGAGGAGAGATGTGGAGTTCTGCTGTAAGAAGTATCCTTGTAACAACCCTCACTTACACCAGATCCAAGAATTCTCTTCAATTCTTCCCTGTGTTATTCAGGGAGATGAAGGCCACTTCATTAAGTTTTACAAAGAGGTCCTCTGGTGGGTATGCAAATAATTAGCTAATTATTCTACTGTTAAAATTAGAAAAGCATCATTGTACTTCATGGAGGACCCGGCATAGAAAGCTGCCTAACGTGCTGACAGCATCTTTTTGCTTGGATTAGTCTATGATGCCTTGCAGAGGCTTAGCAACAAGGATGCCAGAAGGGGGAGCTCTTCTGGTTTGTAACTGAATTGAAGTGATGGCTGATCAAACCCAAAAGCACAGCAAGCTTTTCAGAGCTACATTTTGGCAGCATAGTCAAAGGAAGATAACCAGAAAGCCACAAGGAAATCGTTAATCCTCTCCACCTTGTATTTCTGTTGCTTATTTGATGCTGACGGAATCCTGACAGCATTGGGGGGGGGGGGTTGT
>NW_007726470.1:471064-492295 GCF_000696425.1 Galeopterus variegatus
GGGGGGGGGGGGGGGGGTTGTGGAGGTTGAGTGTTACACAATGTGCAAACATGCAGACACCAAACATCAAGATCCAAGATGTAAAAACAAAACAACAAAAAAAGTTTCTCCTAATTTGACTTCCAAAGGACCTGAAAGGCATTTCAAACATGTCCAATAAGGCATTAAAAAATAATTATCCCAGAGAGTAATCACTCCCTTGGTTGTTTTAATGTGTTTTTGTCTACAAACGAGCACTGCCTTGACTTACTTTGAAAGGTCTCTAGAACAAAAGTACTTTGGGTGACCCCAGGATTTCTGGGCAAAGTAACCAAGGATGTGGATGAGGCTGAAAAAGATAAAAACAGATGATGCAGTTTTTGATGTCAGACCTAAAATATTGTATAATTAAAACAGAATAAAACACTGAAGCTTAGAAACAAAGAAATAATCCTATCAGGAAAATACGCAAGCTCATTTAAGAGAATGTCAAAGATTTTTTTAAAGTGTACTGTAAAATCAGTCTTATGCTGCCCAGATGACTCTGTGCGTGATTTCTTCATGTAATTAGAATTCACTCTCCTACTCCTTCTCTTCTTGTCACAATAATAGTTATTATTAGCCATCCCTGATTGAGTACCTAGGCTCTCTGATATATTCTCTCTACTTCTTACAACCACCATTTCTTTTTTTTTTTTTTTGTCTTTTTGTCTTTTTTCGTGACTGGCAACGGATTGCAACCCTCAGTGTCGCGCCCGTACCAGACCGGACCGGCTATGGGATCGCAACCCTCGGCGTTGCCCCCGCTCCTCGCTCAGCCAGTGAGCGGCCGTCTGTATGTGGGATCCGAACCCTCGGCGGGAGCGCCCCCGCGCTTCCCAAGCAGCGCACTGTAGCAGTGCGCCACCGGGCCGGCCCTACAACCACCATTTCAATGAGAAGATATTCACCATTTCTTAGATGAGGACACGGATGCTGGGAGGTTTGCATTGGCCACTGTTCGCCATCTAGAATGTGCTGTGACCAGAGCAGCAGTCATCTGTTTGGATGATGTAGCATCAGAATTCCAGAAGGAAGTTAAGTGGAGATAACTAAATGTTGGGGATCCACTTCGGCGCCAGCCCTTCGCACAGCTTATCCTCAGAATCAAACTTACCGTCCTTCCCAATCATGCCAAGATCCACAGGCCAAAGTAAAATTAAATTGCTTTGCCACAGAATCCGTTTCCACCATACAATGTCATGTAAAGTCTGATCCACCCACTTCCTGTTTGTATCAAATTCCAGCATATCCTTCTTTGTACAGTGGCTGTTCTGTGTCCCTGAAATTAATTTTTTGTTAAATACAATGAATAACAGTGTCCATGCATTGTGGGGGAGTTACACAAATAATGTCAACATGTCCCAAGGTGATTTTTTCCTTCTTCTGAATCACTCCTCTCTCTCCCTTTCTCCAAACTGGAATTTTCATGCGCCAGGTTTGAAAAAAGAGGAAATGGAAGGTACGAGTATGAGCACAGCAATATTGTATCTATAAAGCAAGAAGCCTGCTCTACTCAGGTATCTACTCAGGTTTTTAACAAGGTGTCTTGCAATAAGGTATCAGAGCTAGACCATTTCTCAGGGTCACAGGAAGAAGAAAGTGCACCTTTATAAACCCAGCAGCTATGGCCTGTTCTGCTGAAGTTTGCATCTCTTCCCTCTCTGTCCTACCATGCATCCTGTTTCTGCTCTTCCCTTTCACAGTGGCCTGTCATTTACTGAGCTGAGCCTTCCCACTGATATCTCTCCCTTCCACATCCCCATCACAGAAACAATCCTGAAGTCTGAAGCTTAGGGACTATTGCAAATTAAAAAGAAAATTGGCAGCTTCACATATACTAAAAGACAGAACTCCATCATGGTTGACTCTCAGGGGCTTTTCATACAGTTGGTAGGAGAGAGAGGTTAGATCCCCCCAGGCAAGGAGTCAAACACTGAAAAGCAGAAACAGCTCTGCTTGTCTGGGTGCGTTAGGAAGAGAGCCATAGATCCTCGGTCACATATTTGGGATCACAACTCTTCTAAGAAGTGTGTTTTGGTTCCAGTTACTCCTTTATCTCTGGCAAAGAGCACCATGATTATGTACTAAGGTCTGGGCAGAACTCAGAGCCAGGATGCTCCACCCTGCCCATCAGAGTTCCACCCCAAAAGCAAAGAGCAGCACTCTCAACCCAAGCCATACTTCGGGGGCTGCACACGAAGCTTCCAACTTGGTTGTACTTTCTTATGCACCCTGCAGGACATACAAATGAAAGTTTGGGGCTTCATTTGGGTCATTTGGCCCCATTGTGGAGCAGGCAGCTTTTTGGCAGGCTAGCAATGGCACAAGGATAATAATAATAATAATAACTCCCTTTTATAGAGTGCTTGTTAAGTGACTGGCACTGAGTTACACGTTTCCTTCAATTATTTCATTTGATTCTCACGGAAACCCTGAGTGAAAGAAAAGTCATTAAAACATTCCCACTTTATATATGAGGCATGGAGAGATTGTCATTTGTCCAAAGTCCCACAGCTAGAAAATGGCAGAGCTCATGTTGATGTGATTCTAAAGTCTTTGATCCTAACTGCTATACCATGCCACCAGCATCTGAGCTGGTCAGGGTCCTGCAGAAGAGAACACACTCAGATGGGACAATCAAGGAGCATTTAACGCGGCATCTATTTACACAGGCATGGGCAGGATTAAGGGAAACCAACAAGGCTCTAGCCGCCTCAGGGAACTTGTTGCCATCCCTGAGGCTGAGAGAGGGGGCAAGAGGAGGGAGTGGTTCCCAGAACCCAGACAGGAACCGAAGGTGTTGGAGAGAGTGTGGAGAGGCCCTCCTTACAGGAAGACTGGCCTCCTGAAAGGAACACAGTCAACTTGAGCTGACTTGGCAGGGAAGGAGCCAGGGAACAAATAGCCTAACCTCATCTTTCTCCCTCCAAGCTCTGCCTGTATTTCCCATTGTCCGATCCCTGCTGGAAGTGTAAGGCAAGGGATCCCACTGACGCTATCCACACAGGTCAGCCTCCGTAGCATGAAGAAAGGTGGAGATGGATGGAGGGGCCTTAGTGTCTGACTTTATTGTAGCCTTCCCTCAACTAATATTTAGCTGGTCATATAATTATAGATTAGAAATAATTTTCCCTCAGACTTTGAAGACATTGCTCTTTGCTTTTTGAGAAATCCAAAGCTATTCTGAGTGTTGAGCCCATAGGTGAAACTGGAGTTTTATCTCTGGAGGTTGATAGGATCTTCTCCTCAGGAGTCCCCTAAACTGCTCAATTAAATTCCCAATAATTATTGTTCTTTAAAAAATCAATCTATCTAATAAATGATCCCAACAAATTTTAGAATGACAATTTATAGGAAGAGAGAAAAGAATTACTTATCAATTTTTGGAGAAATCACTTATCCCTGAAGCAGCATTTGGAACCCAACCTATCAGAGGTATTAAATTTTAAATTCTGTTTTAAAATACATTATTTGAGCAAATAACATTAAAGACAGGGAGGAAACAATTCACAATTGTGAGAGCATCCAGAATTATAGTATTTCTATCAGCATCTAAAATGTCTTACTTATCCTATCCTCACATGAAAATTGCCACTGAGGTTCCTGAACAACATAGGCCCAGGTGAGCACTGAACAGAGTGTATCTTTCCCACAGACCTAGCAGATGTTTCTCTTAGAAAAATGATGTGTTTTATTCTTAATGAGCTTAGTATTTTACATAAATGTATTATAGCTAGGAGAAGAGATTGCTCTGTTGTAGGAACCTACCATTCAATATGTTGTGTCCCTGACACAGAACAATTGGTGACAGAAACTCTTTCGTGAGTTGTAGTCTCTTGATGGAGCCAAGGTTGTTTGGCACGAGATGATTTTCATGGTCTGCTGAACACCAAAGATGAGACTGGCTCTTGGCCACAAACTAGACCACACAGTCAATAAGACCTGCTTCCGTGAACCCAAGGCTGCTTTGACTTCTGATTTTTTTTTTTTTTTAACAATAGAAATGAAACTGCTACTGGGAGGAGAGAAAACAATGGTGTTTTGACAAATGGAACAGAGATAGAGTTTGACTGACAATTCAGGTCAGAAAGAAGATTAATGCACAGGAAGACTGATGTTGGTCTGCCTCCTTGCCAAGAAGCAAACACTCCATGGGAGGTTTTCAGTGACATGGAGAACTGGCTCCATGGTAGCCATGTGGATTTGGAAATTTTGTTGGATATTTTCTGCAAAAGGGTACCTTTTCTAGGACTTCAAACATAGAGTAAAATATGCACAACTGACACATATAGCCATAGCATCCTTGACACTTAAGGAAGGAAGAACTAGAGAGAGGTTGTGAGACTCCACTGGAAAGTGTTGTCCTTTGTTTCCTTGGAGATCTGCTACGTTGGTTCAAAAGAGTTCTGGCCACTGGAAGGGACTAGGCTAAGAAATCTCTAGTTGCCCTTTCTAGATTTGTAATCCTCTAAAAATGCAATTAGCAGTCATCCATTTATGACCTTGAAAAAATCATTTATAAAAGTATATTATAATGTATCAGTAAAATGAGCTGGAAAAAGGTTTATGTGAAAGTTTGTGTGAGAAATGCAGCTATAAGCAAGCATACCATTCCCCACCTTAACCCCAGCAGGAATGTGTAAATTGTAACATATGGAATGTAAGCGCCTGTTGAGAAGTTTCATAAATCTGCCTGGCAATGAGCATCAATAGGCCCTGCGTGAGAACAGGCCCCAGACAGGGGAGACAGTGAATGCTGTGCCTACAAAGTCTAATGTTAAGATATTAACTAGTCCCAAATCTAATGATCAAAAATTTCCACAATCCTCTTTAATAATACTGATTATTTCCTGACAAGGGGGCACTTTTTCATGGGACTCAGCCAGGAATAGGTAATATGATTGTCCATCCATTCATCCATCCAAGAAATAGCTATTGAGCGCCTACAACATGGCAGGCAGTGCACGAGGCACTACAGGCACAGTGGAGAACAAGGGAGACACTGTGTTCCTTCTGTGGGATCTACTATATGTAGGAGAACAGACATTAAACAAATAGGAGAAATTTTATACTTACAATTTCGATAAATGCTATCAAAGAAAAGAATAACTTATAGTGCAGGCACTCTTTCCAAACTTTCTACATGGGTTATCTCATTTAATCCTCGTGACAATCCTCTGCAGCAGGTGCTATCATGAGCCCCATTTTGGAGATGAGGAAATAGATACATGGAGGTGAGTCCGCACTCCAAGCTCCTGAAACCATGCCACATTTTATGACCCAGGTGGGGAAAGGATGCTGATTTAGACTAGAGGGTTAAAATGTCTTTCAGGATATGATTTTAGGCTGAGCCTCAAGGATAAGTAGGAATTAATTGAGCAAAAGAAAGTAGCAGTGTTCCAGAATTAGGGAATAGCATGTCAAAAGGCCCTGAGGCGGGAAGGTGGTTGGCCTTGGATGTTTTGGGGGAGGACAGTGTGACTGGGAGGGGAGTGGGGTACAAGGCTGGAGAGGTAGAAAAGGGTTGGAGTAGGTGGAACCTTAGAAGTCCTGTTTAAAATCTTGAACTAAATCCTGAGCAGAATGGGAGCTCCTGAAAGACCTGACTTTATCTGTGTCTGAGTGGTGTTGCTCCAGGCACAACTGCTACAGCCAGGAAAGGAGAGGTGTTCTCCCATGGAAGACTGAGCCTGTTGCTAGGCTAGTAACTCACCCCGTCTTTCCACTATCTTCTGTAGGACTAAGTGGAGTCTACATACGTCAGCTTTAACGGATCTCTGTTTTCTGGTGCAGTTAAAAGACAATGATGTCAAGAGAAGACTGGCAAACCCAAAAGTTCATTCCGCGCTGTGACCTGCTTAAAATTAACCTTAGTTACCACCATTAATTTTGGCATTGCTTAAACTGAGGGACCCTATTAAGATCTAAATAATGATTCTCCCCAAATTTCCATGTTCCTTACACTCCTAAAACAGATGCCCTATTATCCTGTGCATTTGTTTTATAAATTACTTAATTTATTCATTTGTCAAAGATTTGTATACCTACTGTGTGGCAGACATGAAAGATAGAGTAAATAAGACCAGAGTCCCTGTGCTCACAGGGCTTGAGTCTGGTTCCAGGGGACACATGATGCTGTCATACCCTACGGAAGGCAGAATCACGGCCACCCTATGGTGTCCATGCCCTAATTCCTGGGACCTCTAAATAAATATGTCACTTTACATGGCAAAAGAGAGTTTTCAAATGTGATTAAGTTAAGGATCTTGAGATGGGGAGATTATCCAAGTGGGCCCAATGTAATCACAGAGTTCTTATAAAAGTGAAAGAGGGAGGTAGGAGGATCAGAGTCAGAGAAAGAGATGTGAGGACAGAAGCAGAGTGAGAGTGATACGATTGCTGGAAGGGGACCACAAGCCAAGGAATGTGGGCAGCTGCTGGGAGCTGGACAAGGCAAGGAACAGATTCTCCACTAGAGCTTCCAGAAAGAAATGCAAAACCGCTGACACCTTGATTTTGGCCTAATGAGAACCTTTTGGGACTTCTGATCTCCTTAACTATAAGATAATAAATTTGTGTTGTTTTAAGCCACTAAATTTGCAGTCGTCTGTAAAGCACCAGCAATAGAAAACAAGTACCCTTCCTACTCCAGCCAGGACCGGGCCCAAGACAGACATCCTTCTTTAATCCCTCCCAGTTTCTCACCAAGCCCAGATGCAGCCTCACAATCCTTTCAGCACAGCAGCCCAGACACCTACTGTCAATCGGTGAGAAGCAACTCACTTGCTATCCTGTGGGTCTGTACAACAATGTACAACTGATTGTAACCCCCGCAAAACTGCCATATATACAAATATTAATTACTGGACTGTTTTTTGATGATTCTTTTAGAATTGGGGTCCTAAAGTAGTTCTACTGCTTAAATTGCCGTGTGTCCTTTGGCAAATCACATACATTTCTGTGCTTCAATTTCTTCATTGCAGAAATGACAGTAATAATAATATCTACCTCTAGGGTAGAATTAAGTAACTTAAACATGAAAGAATTAAAAATAGTGCCTGGCATATAGTAAGTGTTTAAAAATTTTAACAATGGTGATATTGATTGTTATTATTCCCTATGGGGTTTAGCATGAAGCTTAAAAGATCACTCTGGCGAAAGTGTGGGAAACACACTAGAAGGGCAAGTTGACAGGAGCTAATTTGGGGAAGGTTGAATTAGGGTGATAATAGTTTGAAATGGAAAGAAATGGGTGGACTTGAGAGATATTGCAGAAGTAAAAATCAACAAGGCCTGTTGATAAACTGTGTATGGGGGTGGGGGGTGAGGTTGTGCAGAGGATAACATGGTCAGAAGCCTTATAATGACATGTTAACATGGTGTATTAGTCGGGGTTCTCCAGAGAGACAGAATCAATAGGTATGTTATAATTATATGAGAGATTTATTAGGGGAATTAGCTCACATGACTATGAAGAAAAGTCCCCTGATTGGCCGTCTCTAAACTGGATGCTGGTACCGTGGCTCAGTCCAAGTCCAAAGGCCTCAAAACCAGGGCAGCTGATGGTGTCCTTGGTGTACGTTCTGGAACCCAAAAGCTGAAGAGTCTCGAGCTCTGATATCCGTGGACAGGAGGAAGAGTGTATTCCAGCTCCGGTGGATATAGAGAGAGAGCTTCACCTCTTCCTTCTGTCTTTTGTTCTCTCTGGACCCCCAGCAGATTGGATGGTTCCCACCCACATTGAGGGTGGGTCTTTCCCACCCAGTCTACTCAGACTCATACTAATCTCTGCTGGAAATACCCTCATGGACAAACCTAAAAAGATGGCTTTACCAGGTTTCTCAGCATGCCTTCATCTAACCAAGTTGACACTTAGAATTAACCTTCACACTTGGTATGAAGTAAATCCTTATTTTGCTTCTCTGTTTCCCTCTCCCTCAACCATTTTTTTGCTACTGTTGTTCCTCTTTTATTTCCAGAATAAAGAAACATCCAACAAATAAAAATCAGGACCAAAAGGAGGCACCAGGTATAGGAGCATGAACTACCTGGCAATGTGTTGCAAAAACAGGAGACTCTTCTACCTGAATTTTGGCCGTTTGGTGCCAGTATGTGAAGAAGGCATTGTAATTGGGCAGACAGAGGAGATGTGAACAAGAGAGAAATAAAATTAGGATGTCTGAGTTGATTTTTTTTTTTTTTTAATTTTTCTGACCAGTAATGGGATCGCAAGCCCCGGCACGGTGTGGTCTGCACCACACTCAGCCAGTGAGCGCACCAGCCATCCCTATACAGGATCCAAACCAGCGGCCTTAGTGCTACCAGCACTGCACTCTCCGGAGTGAGCCACGGGGCCCGCCCAGAGTTGATTTTTTTTTAAAGATAAATGTGAAGTATAAGCAAATGGGTTTGGGGTTTTTAAAAAATGCCTGTAGTGAGACTGGGCCAAGGGTGTGGGAGCAGGCTGAGGACAGTGGAGCCAGGCCCACTGTGGCTGTGCAGGGTATAGGATGGGGCTGGGGACTGATGGAGAAGACTAGACATTCTGGAAATGGAGTCAAGAGACCTGGTTTCTATCCCTGCTACCAATGCGTATTTGAGCACGGAAAGCCCCATAACCTCCCTATTCAGCCTACCCTGCAAGGATTCCAAGAGATGAGATGGCACTGGGTTGTGGACTTAAGATCCGCCTCCCCTCCTAAGGGAGGCGGAACAACTCTCAAAAGAAGTCCGTCTTGCAAGCATGTGAGATACCTCCAGAATCTCGCCGTCCCCCAGCTTCAGGGTGGCCCCGGAAGGGCCTCTGCCTCTGTCCTCACAAAGTGACTCCTATCAAAGGCGAAACGTTTCTGAGCTGGCCCACTGAGAATTGCTGAACAGTGCAGTTTGTCTGCATGCAGCAAAATACCTTTTTTCCCTCCCCCTTCTGCCCGGGTCTATGACTTGGCTGTGCTCAGCAGAAGGGAGGTAGGAAAGACACACTTTGAAATTGTAGCGAGCATTTGAGCAGATTGAATTCAATTTTGGATACAAATGTCAAGGAAAAGCTCCCTTGGCTCCGCTCCTTGCTTACTGAGGCGCGGCGTGCTGCTCCACTGAGAGGCCGGCTGATCTCGCCCGGTGGGCCGCTGAGCAGGAGGATGACCTTCCTGAGGATGTCTCGGAAAGACTCTGCCAGGCTCCTCTGTGCACACTGGGCAGACGGCAAAACCCCGCAGAGCTCCTCAAATCCGGGCTTTGCCACAAACGTGCTCCACAGCTCCTTCCCTCAGCTTAGGCTTGATTTTCCTTAGATGATCTCTAAGGTCTCTTCTTTCGAATATAGTATGATTCTGGGCTTTGGATCATCTACAGATGCTGGAGAGGAATGCCTGCAAAGCATGTATGATAAAAATTGGCGCAGCGATTGGGAGGTTAATTTGGTATTAGCTTTCTAATTTTTTAATGGGCATACCCTTTGGCCCAGAAGTGTCCATTCTTGGGCCGTATTCTATGGAAATAGTAGCTCAGGTATGCAAACATGGATTTTGTAATTGCAAGACAAGAAAAATAACTTATATGCCTGTTAATAAGGAAGTGGTAAATAAATCTACTATACAACCATTATAAAGAATGCAGGTCCATGTGTACTGAAAAAGAAATCCAAAATATAACTTCAAATGAAAAAATTAGATTGCTGAGTAAATACTAGTATGATCACATTTTTTCTGAGATGAAATCCAGATATGTGTAATATATGTCATATTTGTCTAATATATTATAGATATGTATAAAGAGAGAAAGAGAGAAGATTCTAGACCATTTAACTTTATTTCAGAGCTGCATAGTCCAGTATGGTAGTCCCTAGCCTCATGTACCTAACTACTGAGTATGGGAAATGTGGCTGGCCTCACTGAGGAACTGATATTTAATTTATTTAATTTTAATTACTTCATAATTTAATTTAAAAACTGATAACTTGATTCAGCTATTAGAAAAGTATTTAAGTATGTTTGCAACAACTTGGTATGTGGATCTACTTTTTCAATTATGTTATATGTAATCTAAATACAGGTCAAGTATTTCCAATGAAAATTTAGCATCCAAATTGTGATGTGTTTTAAGTGTAAAATACACACCAGATGTGTATTTTAAGAAAACTTACTACAAAAAAAAGAAAATATCTCAATAATAATTGTATCTCTTAATAATCTGATAATGTTGATTACATGATGAAATAATATTCTGATACATTGGTTTAAGTAAACTATATAAATAAAATTAATTTCACCTGTTTCTTCATATGTTTTTAATGTGGCTACTAGGAAATCTTATTTTTTTTTTAGTTTTTGTTGTTGTTGTCGTTTGGCACCTGGCCAGCAAGGGGATCCAAATCCTTGACCTTAGTGTTACAAGGTGGCACTCTAACCATCGGAGCTACCCAGCCAGCCCTGAAAATTTTTAATTACATACGTGGCTCACATTATATTGCCATTCTTGGGAGTGGGATGAAGGAGAGGACTAGACTTTAACTTTTTTCTTTATATATTTTTGTTATATGTTTTGATTTTGTTATGGTAAGCATGGGTTTCTCTCACAATTTAGAAGAAAAAAGAGTTTTAAATTTTTAAAGTTGTTAAAAAGTTAATTTTTTTTTTCCTTTTTTGTCTTTTTTACTGACCGGTAACGGGATCGCAACCCTCAGTGTTGCACCCGTACCGGGGACCGGCAACGGGATCGCAACCCTTGGTGTTGCGTAATAACTTCGTATAGCATACATTATACGAAGTTATACGACAGAAACTCTTTCGTTTTTACTGACCGGTAACGGGATCGCAACCCTCAGTGTTGCACCCGTACCGGGGACCGGCAACGGGATCGCAACCCTTGGTGTTGCGCCCGCACCGCGCTCAGCCAGTGAGCGGGAACCGGTCTCCACATGGGATCCGAACCCTCGGTGGGAGCGCCGCCGCGCTCCCAAGCAGCGCACTCTCCAGTGCGCCACCTGGCCGGCCCTAAAAAGTTAATTTTTATGGTATATTTTGATATATCAAGAAGATGATTGAAAAAATACTGCCTCTAATTTGTGTCTTTTGTAATGGTGTGTTAGGGTCTGAAATAAATGTTTTACCATCAGGTTATTATAAAATGGAACTCTCACCATGGAATCTCTGTGATTTACCAAAAGTTTCTAACTGCCTGACTCTTTTTTTGATTACTGCTATCCTCAGCAAGGATACTTCTGCCTGACAGCATCCCAGCTGTGTTGGAAAGGGATTGTTTCTCGGTGAGTAGGAGTTAAGCTCAAGAGAGAGAGAGAAAAAAAAGATAAATAACTCTTAAAGAAATCTCCCCTCTTCTCTCCAATTCCCTCCTTCCCCTGTATCAAGATTCCCCAAAGCTTTAGGTATCTACAGTTCTAGGCTGAACTTCCTACCTTACTAAATGACAAGGCCAGGATGTTAACGTTCCCCAAACAGACACGTCTGTATTATACATAAAGATGTCTGCGTTACACATAAACACGTTATAGCTGTAACAATATCACTTTCAAAGGAGCGCTAATCCGCTGAAGTCATCGAGTCAGAGAACATTTGCTTCTCCGTGTCTTGTGTGTGAACTGTGTGAGAGAGAGAAGGAAGGAGGGAGGGAGAAAGGGAAGGAGAGGAGGAAGAGAGAGTTAAAACTGTCCCTTCGGTTTCTTATTTGTTTCTTATAGTGTTTCTCTCTTACACTATGTACTCTCTGTTTAAAAAGTGGATTATTATCTTTCTATGCAAACTTACAGATACCTCAAATCAATATTTTGGATGTGAAGTGGTTGGGCTTGAATGGATATCACAGGCTGACTTGGGCAGAGAAAAAATCAGCTGCAGTTCTCATAAAGCTCTGGAAATAGCTGACTCAATGCTCCCCTACACCCTGCATCTCCCCAGATCGTACCCACCTGCTTTTATTTGTCTTCCTTGGTAGCCTGTGCACTCCATGAAGCATTTCTATCCCTAGAACCTGATACAGGGTCTGGCCCATAGCAGGTTCCTAATCAAAGCTTGTTAATTACTCCGTGAAAGAATGAATGAAGGAATGAGTAGAGCTACCATTCAAGGGTCAGCCATGATCTAAATATCAATAAAATTAGTTTCTCCTCAAAGATAAACTTGTAAAATCTTCCATCTTATTAACACTATCATTCATTCTACATATATTTATTAAATGCCTATTATGGGCTATAAACTGACAAAACAAAGGTTAATTTAAACACACGCATATGACCCTGCCCTTATGAAGTTTACAATCTGGGAAGAGAGGGAAGGCAGGGGTCAGGCACAAATAAATTAAATTAAAAATTGTTTTAAGTTCTCCCGAGGAGATGATCAGGGAGTGGTGATAGAGAACAGAGAGGCTACACCAATTTAGCCAATTTGTTTGTTCTCTGAAGAAGTGACATTTAAGCTGAAGCACAGAGGATGAAAAGGAGTCGACTATTAAACTATTAAAAAAGCAAATAGAGAGAGGGAGCAGTCTGGGAGAGAGGGAAGAGCTCCACACACCCAGGAGCAGGGTCCACTGCCTTTGGGACTCACTGCTTAAATGTGCTATGAAATTCGAACTCGACTTGATTCATTTGGGTTTTAGAGCCCACGGTAATTTGCATGCCTGACTGGCTGTCAACGTCTGTTGGAACCCATGTGTTCAGACTGTAAAGATGGTGATTTCCCTTATTTGGTGGGCAGTGTGATTATGAAAGGATCTAGTGAGAGAGAGCGAGGGAATGGGAAACATTAGGCTGGTGAATTTCATTCTCTTCTCCGCAAGGTTGTCTCATTTCTCTTCACATTAGCTTCTGTATTTCTGATCTGCTCTCATCAGTTAAATGTCTGCTTTAAATATACATTTTTGTTGACAGTCATCCCTCAGTATCCATGGAGGATTGCTTCCAGGACCCCCTGCAGATCCACAGATGCTCAAGTCCATGATATAAAATGGCATAGTATTTCCATATAATCTATGCGTGTCTTCACTGTATACTTTATTTATTTGTCAGCTGGCTGGTATAAGGATCTGAGCCCTTGACCTTGGTGTTATAAGGCTGTGCTTTAACTAACTGAGCTAAACAGCCAGCCCCCTTCCTGTATACGTTAAATCATCTCTAGATTACTTGTAATACCTAATACAGTGTAAACGCTATGTAAATAGTTGTTATACCATATTGTTTAGGGAATGACAAGAAAACAATCTGTGCATGTTCAGTACAGGTGCAATTATTTTCCAAATATTTGGTT
The DNA here is from genome assembly GCF_000696425.1 of Galeopterus variegatus. Lineage (NCBI taxonomy): Eukaryota > Metazoa > Chordata > Mammalia > Dermoptera > Cynocephalidae > Galeopterus > Galeopterus variegatus. The sequence goes on from NW_007726470.1 coordinate 484,348, forward strand.
GAATCCACAGATGCGGCACCCATGGATATGAAGGGCAGACTATAGTTATGTGTAAAGAGGGTTCTGGGGATTTACAAGGGATAGAACTCTTTACAGATTATACTCCTTGCCCCCTTTGAATATTTTTAACTGCAAACTTTTTATAGCACCCATGGATATGAAGGGCAGACTATAGTTATGTGTAAAGAGGGTTCTGGGGATTTACAAGGGAGAGAACTCTTTACAGATTATACTCCTTGCCCCCTTTGAATATTTTTAACTGCAAACTTTTTATAAGTTATATTATAAAACTAGTAATAAAATTGATAAACTATGTATACAGTTCTGTTTAACATGCCACCCTGTGACTATTGCCAAGAATTCATTTTCTTTTCTTTTTCTGATTATTAATGCAATATAAGCTCAATGCAATCAGATTGGGAAACCGAGGAAAGAATAAAATTCGCCATAATTTAATCACTCAGAGATTACCACTGATGCTATTTTGCTATATTTCTTTCCTAATGGCTTTGAAAAAATAAGATCAAATTCTACATGTTCATTTATACCCGCTTTTTAATTCACTATATGTAAACACCTTTTCATGGCAAGAAATGTCAGTCTTTTGTATGGGTGTATCATAAGTTCACCATTTCCCTTCCGATGGACATGTAGGTTGCAATTTTCACCACATAATTAACTTTTAATCTAAATATTTATGAAATTTTATGTGTCTGTCTCCATTCAAATGTTTCACCTCATTCCTCTGTATTTAACAACAGTGATTCTTACTTGGTTATCAAAAAATAAGATTTTCCTTGCAAGTATAGTCAAGTAATTCAAGCAATGTTCCACTGGGTGCAAACCTAATATATGAACATCTAGAACGACCCGATAAATAAAGTTCAAGATTGTTTCTTAACTTTACAGAAGAATTTAAATAGCAAGTGTCACTCAAGTATCAGATTCCCAGAAGGTTGGGGTTGGGAGATAGGGAGAGATGTCTCTGAAACATCTAATGCTTCATTTTAAGACTAACTAATGTCTGTTGGGTGTAGGGGTACTGCTGGAGTCCACTGTTCTGATCATAGCTGTTTTCATGTGACCAAAAAGTGAGGCAGGTGAGGGATGTTGGGCAGAAAACAGTTCTAGGCACCCAGGAATCAGAAGTGGGTAGTCTGGGAGGATGCTGGCTGTCAGAAGCCCCCACATGCTGGAGCTTGAAAAAGAGAACCTCAATGGATTACTGTCCAGCAAAACAGAACAGGAGCCAAGTCTTGGCCATCTTCATGCTAGATCAGCTTGTCTGTCTCCAAGCCAGCAAATACTCAAAAATCCTTTCCACCCTCCAATCTGACATTTCTCTTAGTTACAATCTTGTGATTTCCAAAAAGACTCTGTTTTCTGTTTCTTTACAGCTATAGCAACCTGCTCTCTTAAATAGCTTCTTTATCTGGTGGGGCAATTAGTCTGTGACTAACAGCTGTGGTTCATAAACATGAGTTTTACCTTTGGGTCAGTTGTTCTTGGTCTTTTCTGAATGGCAACTCCCCCGGCTGATCTCGGCATTAGGAGAGGCACCTCTCCTTCAGCACTACCAGTTGGTACTCAGTAGTGCAGTTTACTGTTGGAGGGTTCTGTTTTCCTATTACGAAAGAGGTCACATTTTTATTAAAGTTACAAGTCCTGGCATTTAATACCCAAACTTATTTCTGGATGTTGGTACTACTAGTGATTTTAATTTTCCCTCTGAGTTTTTATATTTTCCAAATGGTCTACAATGGGCATGCATTTCTTCTATATTCAGAAAAAGTGACTTCCAGAAAGTAATTTGTAACTATAAAAATTTTAGAAGAAAACACAGGAGAAAATCTGCAGGATCTAGGGCTTGAGAAAGAAAGAGTTCTTAGACATAACACCAAAATGGTAAATTAGACTTCATCAAAATTTAAAAAAAAATACTTATGCTCTGGGAAAGACCTTGTTAAGAGGATGAAGAGACAGCTGCAAACTGAGAGAAAATATTTGCAAACTACACATGCTGGCAAGGAACTCGTATCTACACTATATAAAGAACTCTCAAAATTTAACAATGAAAACAAACAATCTAATTAGAAAATGGGCAAAAGATAAAAAGATTTCACTGAAGAGTGTATATGGATGGCAAATACGCACATGAAAAGATATTCAACATCACTACCATTAAGGAAATGCAAATTAAGACCTCGAGGAGGAATCACTGCATCCCTATTAGAACAGCTAGATTTAAAAAATAGTAATGGCAAGGATACAGAGAAACTGGATTACTCATACATTGCTGGTGGGAGTGTAAAACAGTACAGTCACTCTGGAAACTAGATTGGCAGTTCTTGAAGAAGTAAACATATACTTATCATATGACCCAGCAATTGTACTCCTGGGCATTTATCCCAGAGAAGTGAAAACTTACATCTACATAAAAACCTGTACATGAATGTTCATAATAACTTTATTTGTAAAACCCCAAATCCAACAACAACCAGAGTATCTTTCAATAGGTAAATAGACAAACTGTGGAACATCCATACTATAGAGTACCACTCAGTAATAAAAAAGAGCAATCTATTAAAATATGCAAAAACCTGGATGGATCTTGAGGGTATTATGCTGAGTGAAAAAAGGACAATCTCAAAAGGTCATATACTATATGATTCCATTTATATAACAGTCTTTTTTTTTCTTTTTTGGCGACTGGCCTGTGGGGGGATCTGAACCTGTGACCTTGGTTTTTTAAGGCCATATGACAGTCTTGAAATGACAAAATTACAGAGACAAAGAACAGATGAACATTTATTAAGGGTTTAGGATTGGTGGGGAGGAGGAGGATGGGTGTGATTATAAAGGGGTAGCATGAGGGAGATCTTTGTGGTGATGGAATAGTCTCTGTCTTTACTGCAGTGGTGGTTATGCAAATCTACACCCGAGGCAGAGTGGCACAGAACTACACATACACATCGAACCAATGCAACTTCCTGGTTTCCATTTGTACTGTAGTTACGTAAGATTGTAACCACTCAGGGAAATCAAGGGTGCACAGGACCTCTCTGTACTATCTTTGCAACATCCTGTGAATCTATAATTTTTTTTAGAATTATTTTTTCTTTTTTTATTTGTCATTATACAATGTAGCTGATTTTCATAGTCCTTTACCAATTCCTCCTTTCCCCCTCCCTCTCCTCATCTATAATTATTTTGAAATAAAAAGTTTTTAAAAAAACAATTCATCCTTAGGTAGAAAATTTAGAATATGCAGAAAAATATAAAGAATGCTAGTTTTAAAATTCATAACCATTGTGATATTTGTTTTAAAACGTTGGAATTTACTGCTCAATTTTTGTTTTTGATTTTTTTTCTGAGATAAAATTCACATAACATAAAACACCATTTTAAGCATTTTTAAGAATGCTAGTTTTAAAATTCATAACCATTGTGATATTTGTTTTAAAACGTTGGAATTTACTGCTCAATTTTTGTTTTTGATTTTTTTTCTGAGATAAAATTCACATAACATAAAACACCATTTTAAGCATTTTTAAGTATACAAATTCAGTGGTAGTTTTGGTATATTCATAAGTATATTCACTGTGTGATCCTGGAACGTTTTCATCACCCCCAGAAGAAACCCCATACCCATTACCAGTCACTCCTAACTCTCCCCTCCCCCAAGCCCCTGGCAACCACTAATCTGCTTTCTGTCCCTATGCCTATTCTGGACATTTCATATAAATGGAATCATACAATATATGGCTATTCGTGTCTGTTTCTTTCACAGTGTACTGTTTTCAAGTTTCATCCATGATATAGCGTGTATCAATACATCATTCCATTTTATGGCTGAAAAATATTTCATTGTATGGATATGCTTAATTTTTGTTTTTGATAAAAAATATTTTCCCTTTCTACAGGGTTTGTTTCACATCTAGTTAGTTTAGTGAACTCTCTCCAGCCTGGAGTGATGACCTGTGACCTCTCACCATTCACACCAAAGCTGCATATGTGGACATAGGGAGCTCCTCAGCTTCTGTTCTCCCACAGCCCAGCTTAATCAGGTGGGTCATTAACTGAGACCTACAGGATCTGTATAGGTCAGGATCTCCCTATGGCCCATCGGAGATGATAAGTGAGGCAGAATGATTGGTCGTGGCAGCAAGACGGAAAGAAGCCTAGCAGCATGTTTACGGAGTAGCGGGGCAATTTCAGTAGCCTCCTATCCATTGGAGATGATAAGTGAGGCAGAATGATTGGTCGTGGCAGCAAGAAGGAAAGAAGCCTAGCAGCATGTTTACGGAGTAGCGGGGCAATTTCAGTAGCCTCCTATCCATAGGTTTGGCCTGCCTTTGTAGAAAAATAAGCAACATGTTCCCAGAGCAGCATTTTTCTAATCTCTTGGAAAACTAAATGCTTTGCCTGAGTGTCCCTCCTCTTCACATTGTGCTTCTGAATCCAGAGCTGTCCTACAGTATTACAGTTATCAGGGGCTTCCCAATTCCAACCATCCTTTCTCTTCCTGATATTAGAGCTGGACTGAGATGACTGTGTCTGCAACCCGTTGGTATCTCAGTGAGTGTAAAACCCATTTACTGAGCCCTCATGATGTGTCAGTCACTGTACTGAGTCCTGTACTTTTGCCATCCCACTTAAATCTCCAGCAACCCTCTCAAGTGAATGCTTTTATCATTCCATGAATGAGAACAGATTCAGTGGCAGAGGCTCAGAGTTTTAATGCCCACACCAAGATCATATTACCACTGAGTGGCAGGGTCAGGATTCAACATATGCCCGTTTAACAGACAAATGCACTAAAGGCATAGACTCTGGAGCCAGAATTCCTGGCCTCAAATGCTGGCTCCTTCCTTGTTAGCTATTTGACTTTGCCTGCATTTCCCCATCTGAAAATGGGTTAATAATAATACCTGCTTCGTAAGATTGTTGTAAGGATTAGATACATGAATCTGTCTATAGCACAAGAGCTATGTGCCTGGCATGTAGTAAGGGCCATGTGTGTTCACTATTGTTGTGGCTGTTGGTGTTACTATACTGCCTCTTAAGAATGGGATAGGGAAGCAGGAAAAAAAGCAAATGACCTGAAAAGACACTATTTCCCATTGCCTCAAGAGATTTCTCCTGGCCAAGTAACACAAGATGTGCTGCCTCCAGGCTGCTGCTCCCAGACCAAGAGCTTACAACAGCAAATAAAGTAAAACTATCCATTTCCAAAGCCAGCATTAAGCCTTTATATTAGCAAGAAAGGGGGTGGGGAGAGCAGGGGAAAAATTCTTTCATATAAGAGCCAGCAATGAATTTCCTTTGAAGGGACATTACATGGTCACCCAGAACCTTGCCTATCATAAATATTTGACTAGGAGTATATGGTGGTGATAATTTGCACATCTCTATTGCTACAACACACCACAGACTATCAGTACTCTCTTCACTACTAGAAATATAATCATTAGTGCCTTTAAATCTAGTTACATTAGAGAACCAATTCCAGAAACCCCAGAACCAATTCAGAAAACTCATCCTCAAGAATCTGTCACTTTATAACCACTCTAGGTACCTAAAGTTACCAAAAGGTAACATGAGACATCACCTACCCCATAGTGACTGGTTACGAATGTTAAGAGCCCTGGAGTTCATGATTTCTTAATTCCTCTAAATTGGTTATATCTATGAACCGAATGTTTGTGTTTACCCAAAATTCATACGTTAAAATCCTAACTCCCAACATGATAGTATTAGGAGATGAGGGCTTTGGGAGGAAATTAGGTCCTGAGGGTGGAGCCCTCATGAATAAGATTAGTGCCCTTATAAAAGAGACCCCAGAGAGGTTTCTCCTCCTTTTTCTGCTGTGTGAGGACACAACACTAAGTCATCAGTCTGAAAGATGGCCTTCACCAGAACCTGATCATGCTGCCACCCTGATCTTGGACTTCCAGCCTCTAGAACTGTGCAAAATAAATTTCTTTTGTTTATAAGCATCCTAATCTATGGTACTTTGTTATAGCAGCCCAAACAGACTAAGACAGTCATGATTATCAAAAAAATGATGGGCCATAAATACAGTTTAATTAGCAACCCCAATCATTGGCCCTATGAAGGGCTTCTCCTTGAAATGCTCTGAGGTTGCCTTTTGAGATGGGACCTGAGGGAAGACTGGCCTGGTTTAGCTGCCCTGGATGGGCCTCACAGTGTTCAGGGGGCTAGATATAAAGGACTTTCTGGAGATAGCAGTAAGAATGTTATTGCTGGCATAGGACCCTGGGCCCACGTTTATAGCACTGAGTCCTGATGAAAACCCCAGGTTCTCATGGCCTTCAGGAAGGACAGAGTTGACAGCTGGCCTAGTTTAGGAAGGAGAGGCTCTTACCAGAATCCCTGAGTACAAGGAAATCATGCCTTGGGGGGGGGAAATTCACACCTAGGACTGGTGACCAAGAGAAGTGCTCTTAGAATCTTCAGGATTTTTTTTTTTTCATCATTATAAAGATTCATATGTCTTTAGGATTATGGAAAGTTGACCTAATTAAATTCACACCTAGGACTGGTGACCAAGAGAAGTGCTCTTAGAATCTTCAGGATTTTTTTTTTCATCATTATAAAGATTCATATGTCTTTAGGATTATGGAAAGTTGACCTAATTTGGTTTTACCAACATCCTTCATCCCATGTTCTAGTAGAGAACATTATTGTCCTTGCCGCAAAATCACCTAGTTGAACTCCTTATTTTACAATGAAGAAACTGGAGCCCAGAGTCACACAGCAATATAGAAATAAAGGCCCAGAATCCAAGACCCCTGACTTCAGTCCCATTCTCTGCCATCTGAGCCACATTGCCAAAAGACAATTTTTTTTTTTTTAAAGATGGCCGGTAAGGGGATCTTAACCCTTGACTTGGTGTTATCAGCACTACACTCTCCCAAGTGAGCCAACCAGCCATCCCTATATAGGGATCCGAACCCGTGGCCTTGGTGTTATCAGCACCGCACTCTCCCAAGTGAGCCAACCGGCCATCCTTATATAGGGATCTTAACCCTTGACTTGGTGTTATCAGCACCACACTCTCCCACGCTCTCCCAAGTGAGCCAACTGGCCATCCTTATATAGGGATCTTAACCCTTGACTTGGTGTTATCAGCACCACACTCTCCCAAGTGAGCCACGGGCCAGTCCTCAAAAGACAATTTTTAAAATGTCTTCCTAAACAGATCACTCCTCTCTTTTACAAGGGCAGTGGGTCACCTCTCTGTAAATAATTCTATCCACAAACTAATTCAAAACACTCTGAAGCACATATTGCCATGAACTAGAGCTTCTGCCAGGATGGGGAGAGAGGATTCAGTGTTGGTTTGGGGTACCGAACTAATAAAAAGTCTTACTCAAACAATCCTGCTGATTCAGAATGACTCAAATGGTTGTTCTGAAGTATCTAATGCTTCTGCTCATGTTTGTTGAAGAATGAATACATGGGGGCCGGCCCAGTGGCGCACTGCTACAGTGTGCCGCTTGGGAAGTGCGGCGGCGCTCCCGCCGAGGGTTCGGATCCCACATACAGACCGGTTCCCGCTCACTGGCTGAGTGAGGTGCAGGGAGCAACACCGAGGGTTGCAATCCCATTGCCGGTCCCGGGCCAGTACGGGCGCGACACTGAGGGTTGCGATCCGTTGCCAGTCATGAAAAAAGACAAAAAGGAAAAAAAAAAAAAAAGAATGAATACATGGGGGCCGGCCCGGTGGCGCACTGCTACAGTGTGCCGCTTGGGAAGTGCGGCGGCGCTCCCGCCGAGGGTTCGGATCCCACATACAGACCGGTTCCCGCTCACTGGCTGAGTGAGGTGCAGGGAGCAACACCGAGGGTTGCAATCCCATTGCCGGTCCCGGGCCAGTACGGGCGCGACACTGAGGGTTGCGATCCGTTGCCAGTCATGAAAA
>NW_007726470.1:492323-501758 GCF_000696425.1 Galeopterus variegatus
GTCATGAAAAAAGACAAAAAGGAAAAAAAAAAAAAAAGAATGAATACATGGAACATTGAAATATAATACCAGAAATTCTGTTAAATTTAATTCATAATGAGTACGGATCACCACTTTGGAGAATTCAGTTAATGGAGAACAGGGGTTAGCAATCTTTCCTTTACCATATTTTTTGGTAATTCACTGACCCTAATATAGAAATTCAGGGTGTCCAAACTTCTAGTAATCTGAGCCTCTGGTTGACTGGACAGTAGTTACCCAATCAGTAGGACCATCACACAGAGGATTACATCTTAAACATTTGCCCTGAATTCTCTTTAACAAGGATGAGGACATGCTATGGGGCACTTGATTATTCTTACTTCATTTAAGAGCATGAGTACTGAGGCCACAAAGCAGAAACTAGCCCACTGACACATCTAGCAACTAGACACAGAACAACTTGGTTCTGGGGTTCAGGAAAAGTGAAGTAAATTTTAAAAAATAATTTAAAAAACTTCAATGGCCAGTTATGCTCTAAACTAACAGGCAATGAATTAAAACAAAATGAATAGAAATCAGAGAAATATGTTCAGTAAATTAAATAACAGAGGCTTACAGTGAAATCATTTTTGAACTTAATGATTCTCAACTTAAGTTTAAAGTTTTTTAAAATTTCACTTATTTTTAAAGTCACAAATCGAGATTTATCTACATTCAAGTAGGTTCTGCTGGCTCATGTCCAAAAGTCTTGGTCCTCTTGAGACTAGTACTCTTTGTTCTTTTTTCACATACTTATTAACACCTTTTCCTTGTCGGGAATTATACCACGTACTGAGGCCACCAAGTGGCATGAGACACAACTCCTGCCCTGTGGGGACAGGCAGGGAGATTAAATTCTCAAATGTTTTCTCATCCATGCCATCATTTTCCTCCTTACAGTGCCATCAGTCTGAGTTTTGTAGATAATCTTCCTTACACCTGAGATGGCTTCTCTATAGAGTTTCTACACACTTGGTAATGACCCTCACCTAGTTCTCTTTAAGATGCACATATAGTTCAGTTTATCCAACCTCTCAAAAATTCTGCTGTGCCTTTTTTTTTTTTCTTTAACTTTTCTACACACTTGGTAATGACCCTCACCTAGTTCTCTTTAAGATGCACATATAGTTCAGTTCATCCAACCTCTCAAAAATTCTGCTGTGCCTTTTTTTTTTTTCTTTAACGTGTTTTTTTTTCTTGGGTTCTTTCTTTGGTGCTAGCCAACAGTCTGACATAATGTGGAGCTAAACCAAGAAAAATCTTCTCATCTCTGATTCTTTACACTGTGCTCAGTGGTGAGGATTTTTTTTATATACCGTCTTTCCCAAATTTGCTCTAGTCCATTTATCCCTAGATTGTTTTCTTCCATATTAATAAATTATCATTATTATCCACTGAAGTATTATTTTTAGTAGTTAAATAATACACGGAAGTAACCTATATATACATCTGTAAGGAGTTGGTTAAATAAACTGTGGTATATCCAGGCAATGGAACCCTCACCAGTCTTTAAAAAGTATGAGAGATCTGTATGAGCAAGTATCTGTGATACAGTCAAGTTAAGAAAAAAAAAAAGAAGAAAAGTAACTTGCAGAACAGTATATGTTATGTGACCCCATTTAAGAATATATATGTGAATCTGTATAACATGTACATCTGAATATGTATGTATACATATACATACAATGGTACTACAAAAAGTTTGCAGAAAAATAAGAGAATACAAATCTTTCCATGAACTTTTGGAAGTTCCCTTGTATATACATACATACATACATACTCATATACATATATAGGTATATTGTATCTGAATGCAAAACGTTTTAGAAGACACAGTGTTTGAACAGTGAGGAGTCTAGCAAGTGAGTTGGAGAGGGGCAGATGAACGTCACTCATTCTATACTATTGACTGTGACTGTTTTGACAATGAATAGATACTCCTTTCATAAAAATTAATTAATTTCATAAATAAAAAGGAAAATTGTATATTTATTTTCTTAGACATCTCAAGATTATAGGCCTAGAGTTGCATAGTTATGGAGTTTTCATTCATTTTTATTATGCACTTACTGCCTCTTTCATAGCTTTAGGGAATTAAGGCCCCAGACTGACAAGTGCGTGCCCCTTCTTCCCTAACTGCCACTTCTCCAGGTTCCCTGCCCCTGGGATATTGAGCTATTCACAATCACTTCTAGCCCCCAGGCCACCTGTCAGCTTTGTAACCATTCTGCACTTGTCTGCTGTAAACAGTGTCATTGCAAAGCATCTCCTGCATCTCCTGCAGTGCTCTGTCTGAAGCATTCCTGCCATGGACATGGTGTTAGCAGTGCTTCACTGGGCTCTGCAGAGTATATGTCATTCAGGTTCACCATACAGTATTCTTGAAAATCTTGGTCACGTGATAGATAGACTTGGCCCTGGAAAAGTTATCTACCACCCCCTGAAAAAAAGCCAGAGAGGTATTATTCCAATCTCATAGACAGGGAACCTGAGGCACCAAAGCTTAAACTGATGGAGTTGTATGGAAAAGGTATTGGGATCAAAACCTAGAATTCCAAGTTCAATTTCTTGCGGAAAAGTTATCTACCACCCCCTGAAAAAAAGCCAGAGAGGTATTATTCCAATCTCATAGACTGGGAACCTGAGGCACCAAAGCTTAAACTGATGGAGTTGTATGGAAAAGGTATTGGGATCAAAACCTAGAATTCCAAGTTCAAGTTCTTGACATATTACATTTTCTTTAAGCAAAAATCTTTTTTGGTTAAATTCCCTGAACCCCAGTTTCCCTGTCAGTAAAATGAGGATTATACTACCTATCTGTCTCCCAGAGTAGCTATTACATGAGAGTACATAAAATTTTTGCATATTGTAAAGAACTATATATATATGATAGGAGCATCAACAACCAGGAAATTAAATATTAATATGTGTATTATTATGGCTGCATATATGACTAGATTTGTGTTTGCTTAATTTTCTTATACACCAAACAAAACTTAAAATGTCTTTCAAGCCTTTTAGAAACCATCCGTTCACTCTGAATAGTCTTGTTCTCCTAATTCGAGTTTTATATTTTTCTATACCCTAAATATTTCCCCAAATGGGGTTTTAAAAGGGCACAAAGTATCAGTTCCACAGAGAAGGCAACAATATTTTACCAGAATGCCTTGCCAAATTGGATAGCGCTCTGAAAGCAGATTAAAGTTGTTTCAAACACTTCAAAGAGGAAGAAAAATTTAATTCCCCAAGGCTTCCTTTAAATCCATATTCCTTAATTTCAGAAAATTTTCCAAGTCTTCTAAAAGGCCCAAATATCATTTTACAGTTTGGAAGTAGTAATGGAGAATATTTCCAACTTTTTAGAACATTCTTCCTTCCTTATAAAAGAGTTCAGTAAAGCTGGGTTTCCTTTGTAAAAAAACTGGACCAAATGGATGATGGCCCTCCTGTCCTAGGGATGGAGTGGGGCAGCCATCCCTGGGGCCCTGCGCCTGGATTCCATGGCTAATGGCTACCTGGAGAATCCCTTACAGGAGCAGAGTCAGGCATTTTCCCTGTTATTTCTGGGTGAGATTTGCATGTCTGTCATTGTGTGGAAGAACGCCCAGTCCCTCAAAGAAAGTTTCCAAATGAGAAGAAAAACAAGGCCAGTTGCAATAGAGACAAGTGGGACTGTTTTCACTGCTTCAGAAAACTGCTCTTCTGAAGCTGCCTTCCCCTGCTCAGAGATGCAAACTCTTTTATGATTCTTCTCTTGCTGCCATATGGAAACACAGTTCTAACAGCCCCAATTATAGTAACAAATATTTATTGACACTAACAATGTGCCCAGCACTGTGCCAAAGGTCCTACAAGCAGGATCTCTTTAAATCCTCTCAACAGCCTGGAGGCAGATACTATTATTAGCCCTACTTTACAGATGAAGTATAGATGACTAATTAAGTGGACCAGTCTCAGTTAGTGCTTGAGCAGGACTTGAACACAGATCTTTCTGACTCTGAATATGCTTAAGCAGAATGATGCACAGCTGAAATACAGTCCCACGGCAGTGCAGGGGGAGGGCGCCTGTTTAACACCTCTTTGTGCCTACCCTCTGGGGTTTCATTATAATTAACAATAGCTGCCTGTGTCCCAGCTCAGGGTGCTAAGTGGTTTACAAGCAAGGTCTCATTTAATGGTTCCCAGCAGGTTTAAATGATATAAACTACCCTGACCCTGGAAACTCTTTGCCTCCTCTGTCAGCCCCCCCTTTTTCCTTTTTCTCCTATTTCCCTTCCCCTCCTTCTGCAGATCGGAGATGCTGAGTGCATTCTGTTTGCGTTTTGCCTGGCCTTCAGCCTGGCCTAAAATGCAAACCTTATTGTCAAGGAAGGTAGGTTAATCTTTTTGGGTGTTTTCTGTTTTAGTTTGAAGAGAAGTTCCAAGTGTCCCTCTCTGCTCTCTGTCTTCAGGACATCTCCCTGTAGACACAATGCCAGAACAGTGACCTCAGACCACAGCTTGCACGCTGATTACAAGTAATCCAGCTCCAGAGGTGATAGAGTGTCCTTTCTTTAAAAAGGAGATAAAAATAGCTAAGAAACAACACTTTCCTTAGTTCTCTGAAAGGTTGGCACCCTTCCAGAGTAGGCTTATGTACTTTTTGTACTTGGAAGAAAAAAAGATGGGATTTAGTCCAAGAATGGTCCTACGAACGAGAGAAATATGGAGCAGGCAGCTGGAGCAGAGCAGCCAAGTGGTACCACCAGCTGCAGGCCCATTAATTAACGTTCCCTGGTATGTAGTGATTCCTGTGACCTTGATTCTTGTTGAATTCACAGAGATAATTTTTACAGAGCCTCTACTTTTCTCACTGTGGTATATTTATCCAAGGAGTACCTTGCATATTTCCCCCCATCTCTCCAAGCAGTAAATTTATTCTAATTGCAAAGAGATATAGTAAAAGCCTGATTGAATGCTTGGCAGTTTATAGAGATTTATTTCTGGGGCTTAGGGGGTTTTTAGAGTGTGACTAGAGCAGGGGTTGAGGGGAGCTGGGGAAAAGAGCCCAAGAGAAAATGTAGATTTAATGGATCTATAAAATGACCCCACTATAGATAAATGCTTGTTCCCAAGAAGTTTAAACAGCCTGACCCAAACCAGGGCCTGTGACAGCCAGTCCAACATGAGGTATCTGTAACATTGCATATTTCTCTTTGGGTTTTGGGGTTTCCATATGAAATGTGTTATTCTCTAGGCAGAGGTTGGGGGGAGGTGGAATCCATCTCCAGTGGGAAGAAAGCGTATTAACTACACATTTCTAAGTACTAAAAGCTATGAAACACTTCCAGCACCTGCCCTTAAACTCACTCTGCCTTTTCTCTAACTCCTTTAAAGATGAATTCTTAATTTTAAGCCTAGGATCCTGGAAGGCAGATCATGAGAACCTGCCCTTTGTATGAGGATTTCTGAAAAAGAATGGGGAGCTTTCCGAAGCCCAGTTATCCCAGGCACTTCCAGCTGATGATGAGACAGACAGACACTCTATCCCCTAGCGGGCTTTCTGCTCAGGGTAGGCTTTGCATGTGCACACTACTGAACTTTTCCCCGAAAATCTTCTAGGCTTTTGATCCCACGAGTGACATTCATCTTTTTTGCAGCTGCTTTGCAAGTTCTGCCGAGGATGAACTTTCCGACTTTCAACGTTAAATTTGTTATACTGTAAATCTAATCACTGGACTAAAATAGAGAGATTCATTCAGGAGGAAGAGGGAAAACAGAAAAGGGTCTGAAGTGGATGGTAGTGGGGAGGAAGTCCAGAGAGGGAATGCACCGGTCTCTTTGTCCAGAGGCCAGTTGAGGATTGGTGAGCAGTTTGTGGGGTTCCCTGCACTTTTGGTGGATGGTAGTGGGGAGGAAGTCCAGAGAGGGAATGCACCGGTCTCTTTGTCCAGAGGCCAATTGAGGATTGGTGAGCAGTTTGTGGGGTTCCCTGCACTTTTGTTTTTTTTTTTCAGGAATTGGCATAAGGAGAACTTGGGAAATTTTTTAAACTTTTTGATTGTGAAGTATAACGCTCATACAGGAAAATGCAGTTTAACAAGTTGTTATAAAGTGAACACCCATGTCAAGAAATATAATATGGACTAACTCTCCCCCAGAGCTTCTCCCACATTCCTGGAGATAACACCTGTCATGGCTTTTTTGGGAATCATGTCTTTTTTTTGTTTGTTTGTTTGTTTTTGGGCTTTTTTTTGGCTTTTTTAAACAATTATTTAGCACCTAAGTGTGCATCTATGTAGAACATGGTTTAATTTGATCTGGTTTTGAACTTTATATAAATGGAATTAATGCATTGTTCTTTCATGTCTGGCTTCTTTTGCTCAAATTTGTGTTTGTAAGAATCACCCACCTTGTATGTAACTGTGTAGTTCATATTCATTGCAGCACGGTGTTTTTATTTGTCCATGTGTTGTTGATGGACATTCAGGTTCTTTCCAGTTTGGGGATGTTACTAACGGAGCTGCTGGGAGCATTCTTGTGCATGTATGCTGATGCACTGAGAAGTTGCTCGGCCTGCTTCGTTGAGGCCAAACGATCCTGCTTAACAGGAGCTGGAAGAGTAATTGCCAGTGTACAAAGCCTGGGTCACATCTTTGTGGGGACTATGCCAGGTGGGCTGTTGCGAGCTGCTGCTAAAGAGAGTGCATGCGATGGCCGGGCCTCTGCTCTGTCTCTGTGATTCTGTGATCTGTCCTCTCTTCTTCTCCTGCTTCTCTACTGAATTTTCCTCTTGGAAGATCAACCTCCTCTGCAAGGCTCCTGTCTTGCCATCCTATGCCGTGGACTTCAGTTTGCCTTTGGGTTACTGTAGCAGGTGTCATTGATGTCCTGCCTAGATTCTCTGGCCTACCTTAGAGTTTACCTAAGTAAACTCTAATAATATAATAGCAATAGTGGTAGTTTCCCACAGATCAGCAACTTCCCACCACAAGCATCCACATCTCTCTGCCTCTCAATGAGCTTTCTTCTGCACCAGGGGAGCTTGCTGGGACACAGGCAGGTGTAGCTGCAACCAGTGGAGGTTGGAAGTCATTGAATAAATGTCCCAGTCTTCCTTTTCCCCAGTGGGTGTGTCCCACGTGGTTTCTCAGAGGCCTCAAGAGGGATTAAGCCACAATTTCCCAAGGCGATAACCTGCTCTTTAATGCACCTTTTATTGGCTTTTCTCCTTTCCCTGTCTCACTTTCCTGAGACCACCTCTCAAATAAATTTCCTGCATTCACATTCTTGTCTCCAAGTCAGCTTTTATGCGACCTTCCAGCAGCCGCATTTTCTGATTCCTAGTCCCTATGACTTTCAGTTCAAACTTTGTTTTTTTGTCAGTCAAGGGTCATGGGTGCATCTCTGATTCACTTAGCTCTACCCCAGGGGCAGGCTTAGTATTATGTAGGACATGATTGACATCTCTAGCACACCTGACTTCTCTATGCCAGGTGTTATGCTGGGCAATGGGGCACACAGAGAACAAGACCCAATTCCTGCCCTTAGGGAATTTTGGTGGGAAATAGATTTATAAATGATAATTTCATTCTGTACAAGAGTACACATGTCATGAAAGCAGAATAACCACAGGTTTGGGCATTAGAGGGCAAGTGGAAGCTTGCCAGGGGAGAGACTGCAGAGAGGACTTTCTAGGTGGAGGAAACAGTATCGGCAAAAGAACAAAGAGGTGAGAGGACGCACGCTACTCCTTGGTTGCTGACAATGTCTTAGCTCAGCACCTTCTCTCTGTGTTTGGCTTTCTACCAAGGAGGCACCAAGAGAGAACCTCAGATGCTCTGCGTTTAAGCCTCCTGTTCTTATTTTCCATATTGATGAGGAAGGTATCTGCATGTTTTGAAGGCAGGGAAAATACTACTTTACAGTAAAGGGAGAAAGGGTTTAGAGGAGGCTAGAAAACAGAAAATTGGAGCACAGAGCCAGTGATAAGAAGTCAGTTTTATGTTGCACAAAGCAATTGCTCCTAGAGTCATCAGGGAAATATGTATAATCAGGATAAATCAATGTTTTGGATGAATTTCTGTGATTCTTCTGTTGCTGTAAAGCCAAATTACTCTGTCTTCTGAACATCTGCAAGAGACCTGTCGTCATGTGGAAGAGACCTGAGAGTAGATAATATTCAAAATATTTAACCACTGAACAATGGATGCCTGACCAATCAAAAATGACACAATCCAGAGACATTGGGAACGGCCAGACCAAGTGTGTTCAGGCTGAATCTCAAACCTGTTGTAGAGACCATCAAATTTAACCCCTTGTTTTGCAGGAGACCACCCAAGTCTCCTGAGTTCGCCCTCCAGCCCTGTCCACTGCAACCCATGGCCTCTAAGTCCATGTAAGACAAGTGTAGGATTCAACTGGGAGTCCAAATAGGGTTGGACTTGGGTCCTTGACTCATACCCAAGGCTGCCCCTGGGGAGGGTGTGTGATTCTTCAAGTGTCTCTGGAGTCTTGGCTGCCGTGAATCTGGGGGGCTCCCAAGGGAAACCAGCTTTTGTTCCTTCACTCTGAGAATTATAGCTCTCACCCTGCTCATGAGTTAGTGTTGAAAACGCTTTATCCACTGGTAAATAAATATCTACTATTTGTTTGCAAGAGTGGATTATATAATGTATTCTAAGGGATGCAGGGGAATAGTCAGTGAAAAAAAAAAAAAGGCTGTCAGTTGTGCAAGAAATGTCATTATTAAATTCCACAAACCAACCTGAGTCTGATCCGAGTCCCCATCCTGCCCGGCTTTTGAGATAATTTTCTCACATTTCTCCTCCCGCCAGCCCACAGGCTAGTGCAGAAGTCCAGAGGTTGTACACACCATCAAGGCCCTGCCTTATCAACATCATTCATTTACTTAACAAATATTTACAGGACACTTACCACATGCCAGGCCCTGCTCTAGGAGCTGATTAGTAGTGATGTACAAAAAGAGGTGAAATCCCTGCCCTCTGTTCCAAGCTGAGCAGGCACTTCTGTACCTCGCCTGGGGCCAGGAAGGACTCTTTGTTGAGACTGGGAGCACAGGCAGCCCCTCCTCGCTAGGTGCTGCCCATCTAGGCACTGACAAGAAGCAAGGGGAAGATTCCATGTAGATGATTCTGCACTCTTCCCCGATGGGGCATCTCTTCTCCTAGACTCATCACTTCCTCGGCCCTCTCTTTCCAGAACACCCTTTATGGTCCCTCAAGGTGCAAAGCTTTTCTCAGCAAAATAATAAATGCTGTTTATTTCTTGTTGTAACATACATATATCAGAATCCTCACGACAAAATTATTTTGTATTTAATTCAATTTTTTTTTTTTTTTTGTCTTTTGTCTTTTTCCGTGTCCGGCAATGGATCGCAACCCTCAGTGTCGCCCCCGCACCGGACCGGGGACC
>NW_007726470.1:501768-547501 GCF_000696425.1 Galeopterus variegatus
CCGAACCCTCGGGCGGGAGCACCGCCGCACTTCCCAAGCGGCGCACTTATCCAGTGTGCCACCGGGCCGGCCCCGTAATTCAAATTTTTTAATTATGGTAAAATACACATAACATAAAAGTTATAATCTGGACCATTTTTAAGTGTTCAGTGGCATTAAATACCAAGGGGCAAAACTTTTACCAGTAGAGGCTGCATCCAATTTTTTGCTCTGCTTAAATTTTCCAGGCAAAGCCTTACAAAGCCTAGATGGCTGTTTGAAATGAAAGGAAAGGGAACCAATTAAATATTTCAGTCAATCATTCCTGCCACATGAATGTCATATCTGTCAAACCAAGTAACAGTGCTGACTTGTCCATGTTGAGTTTTTATTTCAAATTGACACTATACAGATTTAGTAAAGACTTGTATGTGTGTATGTTCCATGGCTGGGTCTCGGGACATCCTTGAAGGCCTCAATAGTTTGGTCTGGTACCAGACCCCCTTTTTCTAATTTCCTGAATAACCCTCAACCCCCAACACATCCCAACCTGATGCCTCCTCTGGGTGCCACCTCTGTCAGTTAGTGAGGCCATTCTCTGATAAGCCCAAGGTGGATAAGGTATTGTCCGATCAAGTCCCAAGGATTATTTGGAGGTATCTATATTGTAACTGAGGACACTGGAGACTAAAAAGCCTACAAGACGTAGAAGAATGGATCTGTAAGGATGGAGTTTCATTCATTCACTGTGACAGGGCAAGACTTTGGATGCAGGAGTAATTTTATGCTTCATTCTCTTATTAGAACAATCCTGCAATTTTCACATGTTTATCCTGAAATTTTAAAAAAATATGACTTGGCAGCACTTTCTCCCTCAGCAATCTTGCACCAGTGGTGCAAGCCGTTACTGCTGTGCCAGGGATTCTGATTTCTGACTTCTCTGAGTTCTGTTTTCATATACCCAACTTGCTGCTTGTTACTTCCACCAGGATATACTCACGGAATCTCAAGTTCAACGTGTATACAATCAGAGTTATCATCTTTCCCCTGAAACATGCGCTCTTCCTGATATTTCTTTAAAAAAAAATTTTTTTAACATTTATTTGTCTTCCTGATATTTCTGTTTCTATTAATGGTATTATTCTTCCTGTCCCTCATGTTTACAACCTTCAGATGATCTCTGGGTCTTTTCTTTCCCTTGTTCTCCATATTTGGGTAATTGGAACATTCTACAGATTCGACCTCCATGAGGCCTCTCAATCTACTCCTTCCGGTCGAATCTTCCTAGGTATATTTTCAATCATGTTACTAGATGGTAAGCTACTTGAAGGCATGGACGATGTTTTATCTTTTAACCCTAGTGCCTAACACAGTACCTGGTAGACAGTAGGTACATGATTTTTCTGCTGAAATTTTTTCACTGGCTTTCTATTCCCTACTGAATGAAGTTCACTCTGGCATTCAGAGCCCTCTGTGCTATGGTAGCCACTTAAATTTCTGTGTTCATTTGTCATTAGTACCTCATATGCTGGCAAAACAGAACTACCTGCTTTTCTGCAAACATTCTCTATACTTTTATACCTCACTATCTTTGCTGGTACTTTCCTTCTTCTTTGAAATGCACATCTCTTAAAATTCTAGTCATTCTTAAATTTTTCCATATTAAAAAATTTTTAATGATATGTATATATATTACCTTTACAATAAAAAAGCTCTTGACATTTTAGCTTTAGTGTTTATGAAATGTTTAATAAAATTTATTTGAATCCTCCCTATCTGGGTTACTATGAAGGCATTTAAAATTATAGTTATGGGTGTTTACTATATTATTGTTTTACATTTTATATGTTTGTGATTTCCTTAATAAAACTTTTAAAAAATATATAGTTACTAATTCTACATAAGAACCTAAAAATGTTTTATCATGTTAGGTGAAAAATGCATGTGGTAATTGTTAGTGATTTCACGGATATTTCCAGTTCTTCCTGAGTGTATTCCCCTAACTCTTTGGAAGTAGACATGGCTCTGTGACTTGCTTTCATCAATTAAAACTGAGCAGAAATAATGCATGCTACTTCTGGATGAAGCCTGTAAAAGCCAAGGTATGAATTCACCATGTTACATGGACCAGTGGTGTTCCAGGTGGTCAAAACTCTGTCAGTCTGAGTCCCCAAGTGAGGTTAACATGGAGCAGAGGCTCCCCTGATGGACATAGACATGTAGCATGAGTGGGAGATAAACCTTTGTTTTTCTAAGCCACCAAAGTTTTGGGGTAGTTCGTTGCTGCAGCTTAAAGTTGCCCATCCTGACTAACACAAGCAGGGGGTAGCTTCTGCCAGTATTAATAATTAGATACTCTGAAGGCCTTCCCACTTTTAAATGCATTGCTGGGCTTGTAAGCAGTAAGAAAATTGTCTAAAGCCAGCCCTTCTCCCAAAAAGTGAGCTGAAACAAGAGCTGGGAGCCAGTAATGCTAAGAAAATTGAGTTGTCCTGAGGGCTGGTGTCATTAGTAGCACTTTCTGAAGCCCTGAAACATCAGAAGGGTGAGGAATCCAAGATTGTGAGACTTCTGCATTAGGACAGGACACTCTAAAAGGGCTAAAGGGTCTCAGGTTGGTATATTCCCCCTGCCTCTCAACAGAAGCAGATGCAAATCCTCACAGTAGGAAAGCCATTACAATCCACCAGGTTTGACTCCAAATGAAAATCACCAAGCACAGAAGGAGGCAAGCCACTGAAAGGGAAAGTGAGCCAATATGGAAAAACTACCATCCAGTTTAAACCCCAAGAACTTTAGATATTTGAATTCTCAGATATAGAATTGTTTTTGTAAATTTATGAAAGTATATAGAACAATTATTATGTGCTAGGCACCACTGTAAAGCCTTTAAAATTTTTTAAACTTATTGAAGTCTCATGACTCTATGAAGCAAGTACTATTATTACCCCCATTTTGTAAATGAAAAGGCTGAAGCACAGAGAGATAAAGTAATTTGTCCTAGGTCAACTTCTCTTAAATGGTAGAGTTACAATTTGGATTCAGGCAGTTTGGTTCTAGAGTTTTCACTCTTCACCACTACACTTTGCTGCCCTTCTAACAAAGAATGGTTCCATATGAAAAATTTAAAGAAATAAGGAGTGAAATCTCAAAAATAAGCAAGCAAAAAAAGACCCTCAGGAATCAATTTGAAAAATAAAAAAGAACTAAAAATGAAAACTAGAATTGTTGAAATTAACATTTAATGAACATTTAATGAGCATTTAATTTCAATATCTGAAGAGATAATTAGTGAACTGAAGAAATATTAAGGAGAATATCCATAATGTGGCACAGAGGAAAAAAAGGAAATGAGAAGTATGAAATATGAAGAAGAAGGTTAAAGATATGGAAGACAGAAGGAGAAGTTCTAATTTACATGTAATTGGAGTTTTGGAAGGAGAGGATAGAAAGAACGGAGATGTATTTGAAGCAACAGTAGCTGAGAATTTTTCAGAACTCATGAAAAGACCTAAGCCCACAGATTTAAGAAGTACAGCACATCCCTAGCAGGATAAATATAAAGAAGTTTATGCCTTAGACATGTTGTATGAAAAGTAAAGAACACCAAAGACAATGAGAAAATCTTAAAAGCAGCCTAAGAGAAAAGAAAGATCACCTACAAAGCACTGACAATTAGACTGTCGGCAGACTACGCAAAGCAATGGTGGATGAAAGGAGACAGTGGAATTATATGCTCAACATGTGGGAGGGAAATAATTGTTAATTGCATGTCCAGAAAAGCTACAGTTCATGAATGAGAGTAAAATAAGTAATATTTTCAGATAAACAAAGACTATCATACCCATCTTTTAAGATTTATCTCAAATGCTGTTTCTTCCATGGAACTCTGGCTTGAGTCCCCTCTTTAGAACCCCAATAGTATTTTATTTGAGCCTTTCTCATAATACACATCAAATTCAGGCATAAACTGAAGTTCTATGTACCTGTTCCTAACAACCCCCCACCCCCACCCACCACCTCTACCAATATTCTTACTCCTCTCTCGTTAAAGGCCCCAGAAGCACTTTTGTGTCTAGCTCACCACAACTTTATTTATTTATTTATTTTTGGCAGCTGTCCAGTACAGTACAGGGATCCAAACTCTTGACCTTGATGTTGTAACACCACACTCTAACCACACTCTAACCAACTGAGCTAACTGGCCCGCCCCACCATAACTTTTTGTTCAGTCCCTATCATAATATTTGAATGGAGTAGGTGCTTAATAAATATTTGTTGAAGCCAATTGGTCAATCTTTTCCCATGTGTTTCACAGACCATCAGTCCCAAAAGATGCTCCCTTCAAAAAGGGTTTTATGGTTAAACTCTGTTCAGAAATGCTGCTTATAGGCATACAGTACCATATCTTCTTCTTGGAGAGCCACTGTTTATTTAATTCAGCATTTTCCAAAATTATTTGACCACAGAATAACTCCTTCCACTCTCTACTGCATGAATATACCAATATCTTAGAAACCTTACTCCATAAATATTCCAATATCTTAATATTCAACATCTTAGAAACGTGTTTCTAAGAACACATTTTGGAAAAATACTACAGAAGGCAGTAACTTATTTGAAAGTGCTCAAGCCTGGGAGCTGACTTCTTGGATCCTGGATCTAGTAACAGCTGACCACATAATTAGTTTTGTCATTTATCCTCAGGTTCCTTATTTGTCACATGAGCAGACAACCCCTTCCGACTATAAAATTCTGTGAATTAAAGAGCCTTGCTTCTTACACTCAATCATTCAGTCACTTCACAAATATTAAATTCCTACTGTGGGGCAATGTGCAGAATGCTGGGCATATAATGGTGAGCAAGACTTGCATAGTCACTGCTTTTATGGAGCTACCAGTTGAGAATGGTTTTCTAGAGCTCACTATCAGAACATTATCTTTGATTCCCAGAATCAAATTTCTTTGGTTAAAAATTGGTAATTTAGGGCTGGCCCAGTGGCGCACTGGAGAGTACGCCGCTTGGGAGGGCAGTGGCGCTCCCGCCAAGGGTTCGGATCCCATGTGGAGACCGGTTCCCGCTCACTGGCTGAGCGAGGTGCGGGCGCGACACCGAGGGGTGCAATCCCGTTACTGGTCAGTAAAAAAGACAAAAAAAAAAAAATTGGTAATTTAGGGCTGGCCCAGTGGCGCACTGGAGAGTGCGCTGCTTGGGAGTGCAGTGGCGCTCCCGCCAAGGGCTCGGATCCCATGTGGAGACCGGTTCCCGCTCACTGGCTGAGCGAGGTGCGGGCGCGACACCGAGGGTTGCAATCCCGTTACTGGTCAGTAAAAAAGACAAAAAAAAAAAAAATTGGTAATTTACTCTTTCATTCACTATGTGTTTCAGGCTATGGAATGAATCTTTAGAATCTAAACTTACAGTCTATCTCGGCTTATGATTCTGTTTCACCAAAGAGTTGCATTGTAAGAACAAAAAAATTTAACATGATCACTCAGGTGCATCCAGTTTTTAAATTTTCGTCTTTAACTTTCTTTATAAAAGTTCAGTCCTTTAAAAAGCAAATTCTAATGATGTGGCATCAACTGAGCATTCCTGAGTGCAGGCACTGTTCTAAGCACTTTGCATGTAGGACCTCATTTAATCCTTATGATAATCACAAGAGCCAAGTACTAATACCATTCCCATTATACATGTTACTTAAGTCACACAGCTGGTGAAGCTGGCCTTTGACCCCTGGCACTATTGCTCCTGAGTCTGTGCTCTGAACTCCAATATTAAACTGCCACCATTATTAATAGACAGATATTGTCCAATAGATTCTATACTGAAAATTTAAGGGTTAATATCTCTGAAGAGCTGAACAATTATATGGGATTTTTAAATGTCTAACTCCAGCCAGGAGGTGTATTAAGGAGGTAATGAAAAATTAAAAGCTTTTTTTTTTTTTGGCTGAGCACTAATCTTCATGGTTATGGATATATCCATATGCCAGAGAATATTACACTTTAGATAATAAGTTAACCTAAAATTGGTGGTACTGTTTAAAACCCAACAGCTCTATATGTCTGGCATGTTTTCTGAAAGTATTTCAAAGATAAGACTTTACTCTCAAGTATGAAATAGGTTCTTTATAAGGATTTCCAGCACCATACAGTGTTTAAGTAGTTGTATCAAGTATATGGGGAAAAACTACAGTGCTAGGATTAGAGAAGTATTTTAATCATAAAATATTGTATTGTCAGAAGAGAAACAAAATACAGTCAAAAAAATGCAAACCACACCATGTCAGTGAGAATTCTTGGCACTGAGTTTTAGAAGCCATTTTGCATGGAAATGAATAAAATATAAACACAGTACTTTATCTTCGATATGACAAGAAACTTCAAGATTGTAACGTGCATTAAGATAACATTCCAAACCTATCCTTTCAAGTTTTCAGCCAAGAATTTGTTTTTATAATTTCCTTGCAGTTGGCAAACAACTAACCTCTACTCAAGATATCAATTTTCATGCTTATGGTCTCAATCCCATTGTGTGTAACTATTAACTTGCTGTGTGACCTTGACTAAAACACTCCCCTCCACCCCAACCCAGTGAAGGGTTGGATTGCTCAGCCTCCTTCCAGTTTTAAGATTCTGTGGTTCTCACCTATGGATTATGACATACACTACAAAAAGTATTTGCTAAAGGGACTGGATTTTTTAAAACTTGGGCTATTTAAGCGTTTTGTGAATGTTCCATATAACCAGCTATACAGAGAACGTAAACTGTGGAGGCCAGGGTCTGTTCGTGATTTACTGGTTTCTGGTGTTGGTTAGCAGCTGCTGTATTGTTTCAAGTCACCAAGCACTTTCTGTAGCTCACAGAAACAGCAGTCCACCCATCAGCTTCCTTGACTTCTTGACATGAATGAGGTCTGGGAGATTCTGGACAAAAAGAGCAGTGATCCCAACCCCCATGGTCCGAGACGTGACCTTGAATACCCTCCTCCTAAGCTGCAGGGAGGTGTGACCCTGTGATACACTGCTCAGTTCCCCCTTGAGACTGAGGTGCTTATGCCCCCAGCTACTGGGAGTGCGTGCGGGCTGCCCAGGACAGTTTTTAGCTGAGACCTTCTCTGGAGCTAGTCCTTGGCTAAAGGGAGCTGCTTTACCCAAAGCCACACACCCTACATCTAAGGCCTGGGTCAGTGAAAGAGCTGGTTAATGGCGGTCCCTTGCCCCAATGCGTTCAACTCTGAAGGGCCGTGCCAGTGCCAGAGGTCCTGCAGGGTGAGCAGAGGCTTTTGTTGTCACCACCTCTACTGCATCGCAGGTCGGCTTCTCCCTCAGCCCACACATGTCACCCCTGAGTACTCCCCAATAAACTTCCTGCACCAGGATCTCTGCCTCAGAATCTGCTTCCTGGGGATCCAGACCTGCCACAGAGACATACAGACCTGCCTGAGTTCCAAATGGAGCTCTGCTTATTCCTAGCTGTGGGACCTGAAGTAATTTCCTCTTCAGGAAAATGGGAAATAACAATAACTATCTCATAGAATTGTTTATTATAAGGAAATAAGGAAATGAATCCAAAGCACATAGTAATTGATTAGTAACAATAACTTAATGTGTATTGCGCACTTAATGTGTGTCAGGTGCTATTTTACGTACTTTACCACACAAGCACTCTATGAGGAAGATAATATTCCTACTTTACAGATGAGAATACTGAGGCACAGAGAAATTAAGTAACTTCTCCAAAGTCTAACAGTTAATAAAACGAAGTCAAGAATTCAAACCCACGTGGCTGACTGTAAAACGAGCATTCTTCACTAAAACTCTACTGCCTCCCATTAATAAAGAAAATTTTTAAAATTTGGATGATGATAAACAAAAGCCCAACAATGTCACCTGATTCTAGAAGTAGCTTTAAAACAAGGCAGTCATTAAACAATTTTTTTGACAAAGAATTTCTCTCCTCCTATAATTTATATTTGAATTGCTGTGGTTTATGTTTATTTTTGCTTCAGATCAACACTTTTTCATTCAAGAGGGTGAGTTGAAATAGTGGAAAGTAGTTGGCCACTCCATGAGATCACTTAGTTTTGCTGTTTGTTTCTGTTTTAATGAAACATACTGAGTATGAGATTAATAAAACAATTACATATTTCACTATTTGGTGGTAATTTTGTATACTAACAGGGTTTAAGTTGTGTCAGACTTCCTATAGTTTTAAACTTTTCCCACCCCTGGGTCCTTGGGGAGTACATGATAATGGGGCAGAGGGGCACTGTGACAAAGACCCCTGCTGTGCCCCTCCTACCTGTCATTTACTGTTTATACTTGCTTTCCCTTCAAACTGGTTGTCTGTTAGCATCCAATGGAAGACATTTGTTTCCCATTCCAATTCTGATCCAACTAGATTTATACCATAATTTTTCTCTTAGGGAAAGATGCAATAACAATGCTTGTTTAGACCCTTACTACACTTTTAAAGACAGAGAGGTCTCCTTTACTATCTAAGGCTTGACAAGTCTGTGAAAGTTGTTATGATTTGCAAATGAAGTGGGGTTTTTCATCGATAACAATGCTTGTTTAGACCCTTACTACACTTTTAAAGACAGAGAGGTCTCCTTTACTCTCTAAGGCTTGACAAGTCTGTGAAAGTTGTTATGATTTGCAAATGAAGTGGGGTTTTTCATCTTCTGTCACTCGACAGCTAAGGTATAAGAGAGTGCCTTCTACACCAAATAAATTAAGCATCTAAATAATTTACAGCTCCAGATATGTTTGCCAGACTAGCATAGCTAAATAAAGTCAACAGATTAAATGTTCCATTGGCAATCGGCAAGGGTATAAGATACAGCACCTGGACCGCCCCATTGGGTCTCGTCATTAAATTACAGGCAAGAGCTCAGAATTCCAGTGTCCCTGTGATATGGAGGAGCTGATTTTCAAGAATGGAGCTTTTGTTCCCTTCTAGGTGTCATAGCAGTCATTACCCTTGATCTTAGGGAGTGGAAAACTCTCAGAACAGTGGAGAAAGAGAGAAAGAAAAGACAGGAGGGAGGAAGGGAGACAGGGAAGCGGAAGAGTCTTCCTTCAGTGTGAGAAGACTTTGTTACTGGGAATTCAACAATATAACAGTGTATATTTTCACAATCTCAAAGCAAAAGACAAAAAGAGGAATATTTTGTATATGGAACCAATATTTATCACTGTTAAGGTTAGAACAAGAACTAGCCAGATAAATAGTGAATTTTTCCTTCTTCCCAATTTCTAGGTTTTGACCAGCACCTGCTTTTGCCTAGAGAAGGAAAGTGTGGTCTGTTGAACTGACAGCAACAGCAGAAAACCATCAGCGTGCAGGCTCCAGGGACATATGCGTAATATCCAGTCCTCTTCTTGGGAAAGTCTTAAGTGCCAAAAGCCAGTCATCTGATCTTTTAAAAATGGAATTTTTAAATCAGAATACAGTCTTAAATTTTCCCATTTAATGATGGGAGAGTTCAGTGGAAAGTTGGGGCAAGGAGGCAGCAGATATATACATTTAGTCAGTGAAAATCCTACTTTTAGATTGTATTCATCACACCCTGTAGAAAAACAGGGCCCTCTTTCTACTCCCTCAAGGTCTTATAGTAATCTAGGTATTTCAGAGAAAGCGCGAAAGGCAGAACTATGCTTATAATGCTTAACCATTGTTGGCACGACTTCTTTGAAGATGAATGGGATCGGGGGGGAAAAATAGAAAAAAATCCACACCTCATTTCAGGTGTGTTGCATATTGACACTTGTAGTAATTACCAGACTCCGGTCCTGTGATAGTGGGTGAGAACTGGGAGAGAGAGGATGAGGGTAGTGCTGTAATGATTTAGAGTGTCTGACCCCTAAAGCATCTGAATTTAAGGTGAAACCGTAAAAATCACTTCATTGCTGAATTCTTACCGGGCACACTAACCTTTTCATTTTCATTTAGAATCAAAGGGTGGAAGAGAAGCTTCCCATGTCTGGTTGGTGAATACAGCCTTGAAAATGTTAACAGACATATTGTTGTCTTGTTGAGTCTGCAGCTAGGAAGGCAGAAATCAACTGCTGCAGAGCAGGTGTGAGTGTCCCCCTAGTTCAGAGGCAGTTCACTTTGAAGCTGGAAAACCAAGGACACTGGTACCTTCAAGGAAACAAGGATATATTTATCACAACATCCAATTTGCCAGTGACCTTCCATTCCTCGGGACCGCCCTACTCCCTTCGCTGGCACCCACCCAGGTCCTCACAGACTGAGCTCTGTGTCCCAGACCGCTCAGATGGAGGAGCAAGCCACCCAAGCACCCTTTGAACGTGTTCTTAATCTCTTTCTACTACACTGCTTTTGCTGACATAAATCCGCCAGCCCAAGGGGCCTCAGACCCCTCCACTGAGGGAGGCCCACTCAGGCCAAGTGGAGTTAGCTAAGAAATTTATGCTTTCTCTCACCTGTGCCGTCTGTCTGTGGCCTCAGCACAATCTGTTTTTGAAGGTTTGAGCATGACCTCCCAGCTCCTTGCCAAGTCTGCCATCAGCACCTCGGTCACAGAAGCAGGTTTCTCAAGGCCATTGGAAGCTAATAACAGTGACTCACAACTTTATTATTATACTTGAAATGTTGAAAGCAGAAGCCTAATAAAATGAGTTCAGAAAAACAAAAAGAGCTATAAATTATCATTTGAAAGGAGAGGCTAAAAAATTTATCTACTCAGAATACCCAAGGGCTGTTTCTCAGTTACAGCAATAATCTAGTATTTGGTTTCCCTTCCTTTACTGTGCAAAAGCCATGGCTGTCTTCCTATATTATTTTCTGCTTCTAGGAGTCAAGTGTCCAGAGTCAAGAGTTACACAGCACTCTGTACTCAACTCCTTCACACACACACACACGCCCAAGCCTTGGCCTGAAGGGTGCACTGAATTGTACTAATTCTCTTAGGTCACCAGGAATTTATTCTACATTATCACCAAATAATACTTATGGCAAATTTACATTTTATTTCATTTAAAATAAGAGTAAAATTCTATTTCCTTTACTTCATAAAGAGTGTCTGTGCTAAACTGATATATTTAATGGAAAAACACCAGAAGCATTATTCCCTGTAAAATCAGAAACAAACTAGGTATGCTCATATCAATATTATTATTATATAATGTTTTAAAAGTTCTAGACCAGTGGTTCTCAACTAGTGGAGATTTTGCTTCCCAAGGGACACTTGGCAATGTCTGAAGCCATTTTTGGTATTCACAACCTTAGGGGTGAGTGTTCTCTTGGTATCTAGTGGGTAAAAGCCAGTGACGCTGCTATGCATCCTACAATGCACAGGACAGTCCCCTACAACAAAGAACTATCCAGCCCCAAATGTCAATAGTGCTGAAGTTGAGAAACCCTGTTCTATGCAATGCAACAAAACATGAAACATAAATAAGAGATAAAGTTTAGAAAACAACTCATTTCCATTGTCATTAATTGCAAACGACAAGCATCACCTAGAAAAACAAATCATTAAACATTATTAAAA
Organism: Galeopterus variegatus; assembly: GCF_000696425.1. NCBI lineage: Eukaryota > Metazoa > Chordata > Mammalia > Dermoptera > Cynocephalidae > Galeopterus > Galeopterus variegatus. Next base: position 513,276 of record NW_007726470.1, read on the forward strand.
TTCAAAAAATAGTAAATAAGGTAGCTAAATAAAATATTTTCAATTTTGTGACACACTAAGAGTCTTTTTCCTATGGGCTTATTTATGAATTCTACAAAAATTTTCTGAGAACAAAAGGATTAGTTTTACAAAAGAGTACTTAGTAGGTTATAAGATTACAGCTACAAAGTTATAGACTACAGTTATATAAAGTTATACAGTTATAAGGTTATAGTTACATAAAGCTTATAATGCATTTCAAAACAATGGAAACGGTGAAAAATTTTCAGTGACCTAGCCTACAACACTGAAATACAAAGCATTATGGGAAACCCAAGTAGACATATCTTCCCAAACCATAAGTTGGATTTGAGGACTTTTTTAAAAAGGTTGTTTAAAGCACCAAAAAATTATTTGGGGTCAGTGAATGGACATATGTATGTATATGTGTGTCTACATACACATACAAACACACACACACACACACACACATATACACAAACACACGTGTACATACAAGTATAGGGCGGGCCGAGCCCGTGGCGCACTCGGGAGAGTGTGGCGCTGGGAGCACAGTAGCGCTCCCGCCGCGGGTTCGGATCCTATCTAGGGATGACCGGTGCGCTCACAGCGCTCACTGGCTGAGCACGTTGTGGCCGGTCTCAAAAAGGACAAAAAAAAAAGAATCTATATGCAAATAACAAGTATATCAATGATTTTCTGATCTTTCTGTTCATTTCACGATAAGCCTTTGAAACTTGAGGGAAGGGAGGGAGGAAAGAAACAAAGAAAAGCCAGGTGAAAGGTAATAACAATCAGGAAATAATCAAAAGCCTTCACCTTCTTTACCCTTTCCATCCAGTCTTACACACTCTCCCCAGAACGCCTAGTCCTCCATGTTAAAAAGCATTCATTTCATGGTTTCAAGGGGCTGAAAACCCCACAATTCAGTTTAATAGAAGATCATCTGAACGCTGTACTTGGTGGGTCCAGGAAGTCTCAGACAAGCTCACTGGGGAACACATTCCAAAAGTGCATTGTTCTCTGTGATATCAATTTAGAAGCTTAGGGACAAGAAAAATAATACCATTCATTGAGTGAGCACTTACTATGTGCCAGACATCTGCTCAAAGCACATTTTGTACTTTCTGTCAGCCGATGCTCACTACAGCCCTCATCTCCAAAAGAGGAGACAGTGGTGACAGAGGGGACATCTGAGGTCCACACAGGAACCGTCAGGGCCGGGATATGAATCCACACCTGTCAGCCCCCAAATGCAGGCTTGTGAGTACCATACCACAGCATCAGATTTCTCTCAATAACCCACTCTTCACGGATTAGTCATAACATCTTCAAGTCAGCAAGTACTTGGTGGGAAAATACCGGTACATACAGGGAGAAAAGGAAAGCAAAAGGAGTACATGAAACAGTCCCTGACTAGAAGGACACGCTGTCTTCTGCGAGAGACACGATTGGACACAGGCAGTGAATAGCACCAGCTGTAACAAGGTGCGAATGGAAAGTTAATAGATGATATAGCCAATAAACATGTGGGTGACCAGGATGCAGAAAGAGAAACCCTGGATGGCATTGTTAGGCAAAATCTCATGGAGGAGCCAAGATTTGATAGGATTATCACAGGATTAGGACAGAGAGAGGGAGAAGCAGAGGTTATTCCGGTCAGCCCACCCGGGCTGCTAGATCAGTGGTGGCTAGGCATGGGTCTGTACGGCTGCAAAGAAAGGAGCAGAACTTGGTCGAGAGCACCCGGGGGTGACTCCAAAACCACAAGCCAGGAGGATCATCCTGGGGTGTCCAAAGGCAGGATGCAGGAACAAGACGAAAGGTAGAAACTGGGTAGCTCAGTCCAAAGCCAGAGAGGTGGGGATGGAAGTAGAAGTGACCTCTGGAGAACTTACCCAAGCTGCTCCATCCTTACGCTCCTCGTGGGGTACGGAGCCCTAGCTATGAATAGGGAGCACGCCCTGAAGGGTGCTGTGGAAGGCCGGGCAGGGACGAGTGTGTGAGTAGGGTCTGGGGACAAAGAGGAGGCCAGCTAGCCTAGAATGTAGGGTGCATGCTGGGGGAGGAGGACCAGTTGGGTAGGTAAGATGAGGCCAGCTGGGGGTCTGGAGGACCACGGGCAAGAGCCAGCTTATCAGGACACTTAAGAAGCTCTAGAGCTTGATGAGCAAGTGTATATTCATGTGATCAATATGGCTCAAAGAGACTCATTGCCATATTCCTTAAAGTCATATTGTCGCCTGCCAAGGTGTGAATCTCAGTTCTACCACTTACTAACTGTATGACCTTGGAAAAATTACTTGACCTCTCTGTGCATCAATGTCTTCATCTGCAAAATGGGGATCATAATAGTACCTACCTCCAAGGATAGTTGTGAGGATTGAATGGGTTAATGTATGTGATACGCACAGCCCTGGAGCCCGGCATCTGTAAGTGTGATGTAAGGATTTTCTGTCTGTTATTCCTTCTGTATTGTCACCATTCCAAGCTGAAGAGTCACAATTTGAGGGGTGGGGTGGGGTGGGTGTCACATAGCAATTCTTTCTTCCAATATTCATGATTTTAAATGCCCTCCTTGGATACTGTCCAGCTCCTGGATATCTCTCTTGTATCCTCCAGAATGGCACAGAGAAAGTCACCAAGTTGACTGTAAAGATTGCACCTTTATAACATCTTTGAATTCCAGTATTCCTCCCTGGCCTCTTTTCCCAACAGCAGTATACTGGGCTGATTTCTGTTTTAGTGAGCAAGTCCCTTTTCTAGGTTCTAACAATTCTAACTCCTAGCTTAGAGTCCATCCACCATTCTTTCCATGAAGTGTGCATTATTTTAGCAACCTTTGTAAGAGCAATGAGGAGGATGATGGATAAAAAGAGAAGAGGAAGAAGATCAAAAGTAGAAGGAAAGACAAGAGGAAGTGAGAGAAAGAATTTTCCTGAACTTGGCTCTCACTTTAGCATCTCAAAAGGCTTTTTGCCCTTACTCCAGTTGGGGGGCAAATATTTATTAAATTTACTGTGGGCCAAGCACAGTGTCATGTATTTCACACACTCAGAGAGGTTTAGTATCTTGCTTGTGCTCACTCATCTGTCAAGTGGCAGAGTCCGGCTTTCGACCCAGGTCTAGCTTTAATTCATTTCAATAAATACTTAACCCCTTCGTAAGCCAGGTACAGTTCTAGGTACTGGGGATACCACAGTGAATGAAACAGACGAAAAGCCCTGCCCTCATGGAGCTTACAGTCTAGTGGGGAGACAGACCATAAACCACATAAGTAAAACACAATATGTTAGCAATAAGCATTAAGAAGGAGAAAAGAATGGGAGAGAATAGGTTGGGAAGCGGGTATGATGGTTAATTTTATCAGTCAAATTAGGCATCACTAGGTCTCAAGGCCCATGCTGTAGCTAATATCTTCAGAACTTGGAATTTGGGGATTTGTACCTATTTATAGGGCTGGAAACAATAGGTTTCTAGAAGTTACAAGAATTTTTTAAAAATTAGAAAATCCCAATATCTCATTTGAGTTATGACTTTTGAACTCCTGATCCTCCCAAGCTGTTTCTGATTATGTGGGTCCTTTTCCTACCCTAAGTGTTCCCTGCCATGTGCCTGAGTTGGTTCTGTCATAACAGCTAGGCCATCACTCCCAGGGGAACTGAATGTACTTTTTCACAGTAAACTTTACAGAAACAGTGGTTCTCTGTCTGGTGACATTTCCTTAGGTCCACCATGAACTCAGGCACTTCTTCCACTCATCAGCTTGTTGAGCTACTGGCTGCCTTGGACCTCTTGGTCATTTCAGAATTTCTCTAGGTTGGAAAAGGAGGAAGACTGTGGGTCAACCTCATCCTTCAGATAACCCTGCCCTGTGTCAGGAAATTCATCAGAGTCCTTACCACTTATGTTTTCTTATCTTGGTTTTAAGTCAGGGTCACAGTGAATTTTTTAGACAGCATACGAAAGGGGAGAGGCAATTGATCATTGTAGGAATAAAAGACTGAGCTATACCTAAAAGCAGATGTCTTTTCTCGTTAATGTAGGAAATTTTATGGGCCCAAATTCTCGCTAGTCATTGCTTGGGAGGTGGGTAAAAGATGTGGGTTCAACGACATCTACTGATCTTCTACACAGCACAGGTTAAGTGCTCTTGCTTAAGCTAATCTCATTTAATCCTCACAACCATATTGAGAGGTGGTATCATTATTATTTATTTATTTATTTATTTGGTGACTGGCCGATAAAGGGATCTGAATCCTTGACCTTGGTGTTAGCAACACTGTGCTCTAACCAACTGAGCTAACCGGCCAGCCCAAGAAGTGATATTATCATCTTATATTACAGGAGGGGAAATTGAGGCTCAGAGAGTGTGAGCAACCTTGCCCCTGGCCACACCGCTTATCAGCGGCAATAGCCTTCAAATGCAGGACTTCAGGGGCTCTTACTCCCATGTTATATTTTAAGCTCATGACATGAACAAATAATGAAAGATTTAAGTGCGAAACAGATAGTTTCTAGGCCTACTGTTAGCTAAAGATTGCCTGTCTTCTCTTTAAAAAGGAAATATCCACGTGAGAGAAATTTCACCTTTGAATATGGAGATTACACTCTTAGTTGCCAGGAGAAAGTGGGTAAACACTTTAGTCAATGCCTAAAGGATGTGATAATGGAGACAGGAATTCTCCTTTTTAATTTGCCCAAGAGAATGTCCAATTCCACACCCATAAGACACACACACACACACACACACACACACACAGAATGAGAGAGGGGGGGAACAACAGAAGTAATACTCATTAAATGCTTAGTCTGGGCAGATACTGCAGTAAGTGCTTTCTATGTACAATTTCTCTCAATCTTTGCATCAATCCTGTGAGGTAAATAATATTATCTCCCTGTTCACAGATGAGGAAACTAAGTCCTTAAAGTTAAGTCTGACCCACAGCATACAAAGCTTATGGGAGGCAGACCCAAGATTTCAACCCAAGTGGGCTTAATATCCACTTTTTCTACAACCCAATACACACCATTTGAAAACAGTACTCCTGTTGAAATGGCTACTCTCAGACTTCACTCATGGTCATGTAAATTGGTAGCTTTCAGGCTGACACCTCAGCACTTTTTTTTGTCTTTTTTCGTGACCGGCAACGGATCGCAACCCTCAGTGTTGCGCCCGTACCGGACCAGGACCGGCAATGGGATCGCAACCCTCGGTGTTGCGCCCGCACCTCGCTCAGCCAGTGAGCGGCCGGTCTGTACGTGGGATCCGAACCCTCAGCGGGAGTGCCACCGCGCTCCCAAGCAGCACACTGTAGCAGTGCGCCACCGGGCCGGCCCAGCACTTTTGATCCAACCATAAAAATAGGCATATTCTTTTGGTGCAGAAATTTCATTACTAGAAATTTTTCACAAGGAAATAATCGGGTATATGTGCAAAGGATTAATGTGCAAGTAAGTTCTATACATTTTTATTTAGGTTATTTATTATCAAGTTATTAATATTGTTACTAAGCTATTATTTAAGTTATTAGACTCAAATTTCTAATAAGAGATAGGCTATATCCATTACAGTACATCCATACTGGAAATTGTATGAAATCATTAAAAATCATGTTGTAGAAGAATATTTGATGACATGGGGACACTTCTGTGACACATGAAGTGAACACAAGAAGATGCCATCCCAAATGTGTAAGGTACATACAGGGTACATAATATGCATTGAAAAAATATTCAAAGAGATACACTAAACTTTCCCAAAAGACATGAGCACGTTTAATTTGACTCAAGGCTGACAAGAGGCCTTCTTTAGCCAGAAGTTCAATGCAGGGTCTCTGTGAGGTTCTGCAAGGGTCAACATGTCTTCCCATTGCTCATGGAACAAAATCCAGACTTCTTAACATAAGCTGCAAGGCTCTAAATGGTTCCAGCCTTCTGACCACCTACGCTCCTCCACATTGCTCACTATGCTTCATGCACACAGGCCTTTTCTAGCTCCTGGATCACACCCACTCAGCCCCACTCCCATGCATATGCAGGGCCTTTGCACATGCTGGCCATTCTGCTTGGAATGCTTTCCCCCACTCTTCTCATGGCTGCCCCCTTTCTTCATGTCTCAGCCTAAATGTCTCCTCCTCAGGGGATCCTTCTCTGACTACCTACTGTCATGTAGACATCCCCTTTTATTCTCTCCCACAGTTTCCTGGTTTTTTTTCTTTTTTAGAACATATCACAATTTGTAAAAGACATGTATGTTTTACTTGTTCAGTGTCCGCTTTCCTGCAGAACCAAAGCCCCATGAGGGTAAGATCCACGTCTGTTCCATTCATCACTGTATACCAGTGGTTATCAAGAAGTTATGCATGGTACACACCCAAAAAATATGTGTTAAACGAATGGATGAATAAAATTAACAGGACGTTATTAGGCATTGAATCTGTACCTAGCAGAGTGCCATGGAAGGTTTAGAAACTTGTTGGAGAAAGGAGGCAGGCACCAGGCAGCAGATGGCTGTATGATCGGAATAACACACGGACTACAACAATTCATACGAGGAAATGCTTCACTTCTTTCTAAACCATTTTCTAAGAATGGCTCATTGGGTCTGAACTGCATCCTACATCCTACAAGTAATATGAACTAAGAAAAATATCACTGAGCACAGGCCTCCCACTATTCTGAAAGTACCTGGGGCCAGGCACAAAGACTGGTGGGGAGCCATACCATACCGTCTGCATGTCCTCACAGCTTCTTTGTCCCAAGCAGTCCCTCTAAATCTGCCTCCCTTCTCCGAGGAAGGGGAGAGAACGGGCTGTATTACAATCTGAGGGCTTTTCCAAAATCACTGGGGCAGCAGTCCTCAAGAAGTCTTCATGTCCCCCGAAGAACCACATGAAAAGCCAAAATGCTAGAGAAAGAAAAAAAGAACAAACCACTTTTGTGCTGAAAGAGAAAACATATGTAAAATCTTATAGCAGCGTTAACAATTATGAGAAAAAATAAAACAGATAATGCTACACATAAGTTAATGTTTTTCCCCTTTTTCCCATGCAGATTGGAAAGTGGCAACCTTTATCTGACTCTAGAAGCGAACACTCAGGGCTAGCTTAGGGCCCATCAGCGTTCCTAGGGAATGTTGTCCTCGGACATGAAACTGGGTGTGTGTGGTGGGGGCTGGGGATGGCATAAATATTTTCCAAGCCCTATTCAAACAGCAGCTTCTATCTCCTACCATGCACTCTGTGCCACTATCAATTTTTCCAACAGTTGATGGCAAATTCACCTCATAAATCAATCTGTACAAGAGGTCAGAGGCCAACCACAGCCAATTAAAACCTCTCCGCAATAATTCATTCAAAATCTGAGTAAGGATTTTTTTTCTAAGTCCTAGGAGGCTCTTGTTTATTCTAATCAGATCAGGAGAGGAAGAACTAAATTGGGTAAGAACCCACATTTTTCTCTTATCCCAGAGCACGAACTCAGATATTTTTATAAAGGAAGGAAGAGGAAGAGGAGAAAGATATGAGGTAAGAGGAAGCTGAAGAAATAAAGGCACTTTTTCTGCATAAAGTAGTGTTACCAAGGCTCTCCACAAAGAGAAGAGAGCCTCTCTCTGCTTCTGCCTGCCTCACTCCGGAGAGGTTCTAATCTCACCTGCGCGTGGTCTGAGTCCTGTCGGTGTTGTGTCCAACAAATACAACGCAACTACTATTTAGTGAGTGCCTGCAGCATGTAAGGCACTGTGGAAGGTTGAAGTGAGTCCACAAGTTTGTTGCTTTTTAGGAGACTTTAGACTAGAGAAGGTTACCCAAGTGTGAGAAAGTGCTGGAAAAATTAGGAGGCTATGTTGCATAGACCATAGCTATATAAATACATTACTATATACTCACACATACACATAAGCACACATATAATATAAAACTCTATGACTGTGACTGTATTTTCACCGTAGACCTGCGTTGACCATGGACAGATTAATCAGCTTTCTCCTTCTGTTTCTCATCTGTAAGATGGGCAGTCATCACAGCACCAACCTATAGGCATGTGGTAGATGAAGCGAGTCCTAGCATGCTCTCTGGACCCCAGAGTGCCTGCTCAATACTGGCTATGACTTAAGACAATGTCAGTAAATGTAGGGAAAAAAAAATAGCATAAGCCTTGAATTTTCTATGGCATTAAAGTGAAAAAAAAAAAAAAAAAAGACATTAGACTCTAGGCCCAGCTGCCGCCTCCCCAGTTATCAGCTTCCCCCTCCAGCCCCAGGTCTAGCCAGACTCTTGATGGATCACTCCTGGTGCCTGTAATGACATCTACTGGAGGTCGGGCTGAGGGACTGCAGGCTCCCGCAGGCGAGCTGCCGACAGGGCGGCCTCCGCTCCTCCCTGCGGCAGAGCAGCCCCCTGGCAGCCCTGCCCGCCCGAGGGGCTCGGTCTGGCCCACCACACTCCCCGCTGATTAGCAAGGCTCTGATTTAATCTGCCTCTCAGACAGCCCCAGGCACACAAGCAGACCTTCCAGCTACTTTAAAAAACAACATGCCTTTTTTTTTCCTAATTATAAATATAAATATATATAAATATAATTATAAATATAAAAAACGTGTATTATAACGATTTGAACAGATTTGAGGTATATAAAGAAATAAAATTAACAGCGTGTCTATCTCCACCCCTTTTACTCTTCTCCCCACTCTGCTGCCCCCATCCTGTGAGATAGTCCATGGTAGCCATTTGTGAATCTTTTCATGACTTGTAAATACTTTTAGAATACTTATAAAGTGTTCATACATGCACATGCAATCACACAGCTTATGGTAAATGTTACTCTGCAACTTGCTTTCTTTTCCACCAGAGGCTTGTTGTGGACGTCTATACTCTCGTGTGTATGTAGCTGGTATTTACAACTCTAGGCAACGCTGTGAGGTCTTTACCCAAGTTCTACAGGAAACTCAGTGACATAAATAGAAATATCAGCATTGTCTTCCTCATTGTTACTGTCTTTTTTATTTCATTCATAGAGGTCCAAGACATTATCTTTTGGGATGAGGAAGTGTCAGAGAACTTATAATTGTTTCATGTTTCTGTAACACCAGAGTAGCAATGGTTATTTATGCTCTGTTTCTCTTTCCTAGGACATTCTCTTTGCTTTCAGCCTTTCTCTAGATTTTGAGATGCATGCAAAGGAAAGCTGGCAGCCAGAGACACTGTCTGCCTCTCAGGAGTCTCTCTGCAACTGCCAACACTGCATGGCCCCGAGGACGAGGACATAGTGTGTGTGCTTGTGCAAATTTTGCCCACTCTGTGGTTACTGTGTGCAGGACAACCAGGCCCTGAAACACACCAGTCAAGAGCACATGGCCCTTCAGAAAGTACATCACAATAAACAGGGTACACCCAAGATGTTTAGCTATTGGAACAGCTAGCATTTTAGTGAAACTGGCTGGGGTGAGTCCAAGAACAGACTTAGAAGTCACTTTTCTCCTTAAGTCCTAGGCAATTCCTGAGAAAATCAACACCAAATGGGAATCCCGTCCCACACCCAGGACTCCAAAGAGACAGGAGGGAAAAGTGGACATTCACAGCTGTCGCCCAGCTGTCCTCTTCTCTTGTTCTGTGTTGATCACCTGCAATGGCGGGGAAAGAAGCTGCTAGGGGGATGAGGCTGTTCTTGGGATGAGGTGTTCAGGTGTCTCTCTCAACTCTGCCAGGAAGCCAAGATAACAACATGCCCTCGCACCCACCCTGTATTGGTACAAGCGCATGAATAGACACCACTGAGTGAATCAAGACAAGAGTAAGAAAAAGTAATGTATCTTGGAAGAGAAGAGAGTGCTTTGACACCAGTCACAAGCCCCTAAATGCTGTGTAGCACTAACAAGGATAAGGGAGCTCCTTCCGGCTGGAAACAGAACAGCCCTCATAGAGTTATTTGTCACTCGCCCACCATGTTTATTATCGTCTGAGAGCCAGAGAAAGTGGCCATGTTTATGGTAGGTTAAAAGGAAATCAGAACCTTTTACGTGGGATTCGTGAGAGTCCTGCAGCCTGATGGAGATTAAACAGCAAAAGTCACATGGCATGGAGACCCTCACCGACAAACACACATACACATTCTCTAATCACGCTCTGTGTATATGTTATCACTAGGCTGTGAGCTTCTTGAAGACAGTGGTGGTGTCTTATTCATCCTTACAGGAAATGAGATTTATGAAGCAGAAGCTTGATAAACATTTGTGAAATGAACTTCAATCACAGAAGAGAATCTGTTCTGATTGTCAATTTTAAAAAGCAAGTTATTCTTCCCCTAATACCGTTCAGAATCTAGAGTATTAGGGGCTAGACTAGCCAGGGACAAGCAAACATTAAAGATCATGTTATTCCAGCCTTCCCAATGGGTTGGGTAGAGCAGCTATCACAAAAAGCTTCACAAAATGCATGACTCCATTTGTCTAATTTTTTTTTTTTTACTTTCTCACTGAAATTCTTTTAACATGGTGATCAAATCTCCTCCATTCCTCATTTTAAACATGAGACTTAGAATATTTTTTTAAAATGAATGTATGTAGATCCCCCAACCCAGCACCTGGTATGTGTCCCCAAATGCAGTTTCCTTCTTTCCCCCACCCTGTGGGCTTTAATTCATGAAAGTTGGAGTAAACTATGCAGATTCTTTCTTGAAAGCATGATTTGGGAGGAAAAGGGAGCATGAGGGGCAATGAGGAGTGTAGAAAGGAACAGGGGGACAGATACTGTTTTGGTGAACACCCTAGTTTGCTAGCAAACAAGCACACCTGGAAACATCTGCAACAGCAAGGCCACCTGATGCTTACAAACCAGGCTGAGCACATGCAGGACAAGTCCAGCTGACGGGACTCTAACTCAGGACTCCCCTCAGAAAACTCTTTCTAGAGTAGCTTTTTATTATTCCTTTGTATCTAGGTCTTCAATTGCCCACTGTAGTGAGGAAAACATGTTTACAGGCTTTATGAAGAAGCCTATGTTTACGTACTTTAGCAATAAAGTATATAAAGTAATAAACAATAGCAAATAACAGAAAGAGATGAAACATTCTACCAATCCTCCACCCCCACTCCCATTTTGAACAATGAAATTTAAATTGTTTGTGTCAAACTATCGCATTACAGAGAAGCATGCAGATTTATTGTGAGATAATTAAATGTGTCCCTTTATTTGAATGTTCCTTAAATTCTACAATGAGACATAGGAAATGGATAAAAGATTCCTCACATTCCTTAAAAGTAAAGAAACGTGAGGATAAGAAAATGGTATTATGGGTAACTGCTTTTGGGCTAACATAAAGTCTGATATGGGGATTGCCCAGTCTTTGAGAAGTCTTTGACAAATTTGGCATTTCTCAAATTTGTGCAAAAGTCTGAATTAATTAATACTAATTATTTTTTTCCCACATTAGAATCACCTGGGAAGCTTTCATTTTTCTCCAGCTTTATTGAGGAATAATTGGCAAATAAAATTGTATAAACTTAGGGTGTACAATGTGATAATTTGATATATGTATGTATACATTGTGTAATGATTACCACAATTGAATTAATCAACACAACCATTACCATACAGTTGCCATTTTGTGTGTATTGGGAGAAGGGTAAGGATACTTAAATTTCAAGTAGGATAGTAAATTTCAAGAAAATATTCGTTAATTAATTATTTTATTCAATAAATATTAATTGAATTGCCAAGCACTGTACCAAGAACTAAGTTTTTTAAAGTTAATAGCATCTGTGGGTCTATCTTTTCATATGGCTTTGCCTATTAAAACCATAGTAGTATTTTTTTTTTATTCCCTAAAAAATAGACAAAACCAATCGGGATATAGAGGGAACTTAAACTGGTTACAAACACTAACAAATGAATAACATGAACACCCTGAAGGGGTAGGAATGAAAAGTACTGATTTAAGTAACTGTGGAAAACTGTATCTTGACTGGGTACCATCAGGCTAAAGACAAAAAGAACTATTCATAAATGCTATACTCCATTTAGTGAACATGTGTCTCATTAAGTGTTTACTAGAGTTGAAAAAATAAGAAAATAGGTTGTAGATGATCACAACCAGGTTTCTTACTGTTGGAGAAAGAAGTTACAAATAAGGATGGGAAAAGGTTAAAATGAAGTCTCGGGCTGGCCCGGTGGCGCACTGCTACAGTGCGCCGCTTGGGAAGTGCGGCGGCGCTCCCGCCGAGGGTTCGGATCCCACGTGCAGACCTGCGGCTCACTGGCTGAGCAAGGAGCGGGGGCAATGCCGAGGGTTGCAATCCCGTTGCCGGTCCCGGTCCGGTACGGGCGCGACACTGAGGATTGCAATCCGTTGCCGGACGCCGAGGGTTGCAATCCCGTTGCGGGTCCCGGTCCGGTACGGGCGCGACACTGAGGATTGCAATCCGTTGCCGGTCACGAAAAAAGACAAAAAGACAAAAAAAAAAAAAAATGAAGTCTGTGGTGTTGGATTGGAATCCAAAGCATCAATATGAACTCATAACATTACATACATACACACAACACACACGCACACACGCGCACACACACACACACACAAATATATCTATACCCATTAATATTTCTGTATGTATATATACATACAGAAATATTAATGGGTATAGATAGTATTTATGGCTATATATTTATAATACAGTTTATAGAAATATAATTTTCTATATTATAGGAAGTATCGGGGGACCTAGAAGCAATGATAACTACTTTCAAAGAGCATATCTGGTGCCCAGATCTTGGTTTCTAAACAACAGCCTTCACTAAAAGGAACCAGGACTCCTGGAGAAGTGACAAGGCAGGGACAAGGAATAAACAAGATGAGTCTGGAAAATTTTGTGCAGCCATAAAGTAGGAAAGTACTTGAAATAAAATGGGGGCATGTCAAAGCAAAACAAAAACCAATCTGAGTGTAAATGTAGAAAACTCCCCACATTCGTGTATATACTATAAACTTAACTTTGTTTTCCCTTTATAGCTACCCTTAATGATTAACTAAGATTGTATGGAAAGCAGACATCCTGTCTCACCCAATATATCCCGATACATATTTCAAAGCATCCTGTCTCACAAAACAGGAAGGAGCTGTCCATCATGCATGAAGACATCCTATATCCTGTTTGCATCTCTCAAAGCATCTTGTTTCACCCAATACATTTACCTGTATAAACCCCAGCCCTCAGTCAATCATGGAGGCAGCTGGGACTTTACCTTCTGTCTCCCAGTTGTCATCTTCCAAAATAAAAAGGCTTTCCTTTAAGATCTGTCTGACAAGCGTGATTGGTGATCCTATAGCGGTGAGCACTCGGACCTACACAGATCAGGGGTTCCCCCAGAAGGGGAATCCTATGGGGCTCATGTTACCACTTACTTATTGTATTTATTGTTTACTGTAAGCACCCCAACTAGAAGACAAGTCCCCTGAGGGAAGATCTGCATTTTGTTTACTGGATTGTCCTGCGATCCTAGAAGAATGTCTACCACAATGTAAGCAACCAATATACAGTGTTGTAAACCAATATATATGTGTTTGATAAATGAATAAGTAAATATTTGCAAAAGAATAAATACAAAACGGCATAATGTATAGAAGATGCTGCAAACTTAAATGCCTCTGAGGCTTGGCCAGGTAAATTAAATATATGAAGGGGTGTCTGTTTTGTTCACTGACACATCTCATGTGGCCCAAACAGTGCCTGCTATGTAGAAGACACTCAATAAATCTTTGCTAAAAGAATTAATACGAAATACTTTTTAATTAATTGGGTGCAAATTATACATCTGAAATTTTACTAATGTTTAATTGTGTAAACATCACTATATTGACTTATACAACATTAAAGGTAGATAAAACTAAATTTAATGGCCAATGCAAAGATATTCTGCATTTAATACTATTATCTACTCCACACTAAAAATTTCACTTCCTCTTTGATTTAAAAAAAAAAGTTTGTTGCAAGGAAAAGATATTTCTTAGAAATACTGTACTGAGATGTAGCGATAATATCATGTATTGCTGGTGGCAATATTAATTGCTATTGCCTTTCTAGAAAGCAATTTGGCACTCTACAGCATTTGTTAGCACTGGAGTTAGTATTATGACGCCACTTATTTGCTTTGTGAATTGAACAAGTCATTTCACTTTCTTTTATGAACTGAGCAAGTCATAAAACTGAACAAGTCTTTTGTGAACTGAACAAGTCATTTCACTTTCTTTTTCAGTGAAGTGAGGATTTGAAACTCTGTGCTATCCGGGGTCCCTTCCAGCTCTGAAGGTGTGATTCTGTGACCCACAAGTCGATCTCTCACTGAAAAAGCCAGCCCAACATAAAATCCATTACATCAAGGGCCTGCAAAGAGAAAGAGGTTCCTAAAAATATTTTTTTTTCTTTTTAGATAAATTGTGGTAATAGCACTTAACATGAGATGTACCATCCTCATAAGTGTTTCTGTATACAATTCAGTATTGTTAACTATAAACATAATGTTGTATGGCAGATCTCTAGAACTTAACCATCTTACATAACTGAAACTTTATACCTTTTGAATATCAACTCCCCATTTTCTCCTCCCCCATGCACTTCATAGAACACCTAATCATTTAAGATCTTTGATCTATCCCTTGTGATAAGTCCTGTCCTACCATACACTGCTGGAAGTTGAAACACTTTGGTATTATTTTATCCCCACAATTAATCTAGGAAGAAAAACTCCAGAAAGGCATTCTTGGTAGGAATTGCTCCTAAATTCTCATAAGCAAGTGAAAACTGAAACAAACCAATGTCAAAGAGTTAAAAGTTATTTCACAAGAAATAAAATGTTTAGTATCCAGATATTCCCTAATATTTCAGTTAAATATAATTTTTTTCATTAGTTGAACTTCACAGTAACTTTTTGGTAAGTCAGTTTGTCATATCTCACACATACACACACACACATTATTTAAAGAAAATGACTGTAGTCTTTTATTTAAACTTCAATAGAGAATAGTTAAATATAATTTTTTTCATTAGTTGAACTTCACAGTAACTTTTTGGTAAGTCAGTTTGTCATATCTCACACATACACACACACACACATTATTTAAAGAAAATGACTGTAGTCTTTTATTTAAACTTCAATAGAGAATCTATATGCTCAGAAGGAACATCTATAGAAATTATCTGCTTAATTCTCCTTTTATTTGGATACAATTACATTTTATCACAATCATTCATGGAGTCAAGCTATGTGTGTGTGTACAGGCAATAGGGAGAATGCCCTTGTTGGTAGCAGCTGTATTATTCTTAGGATACTCATTCACTTCTTCATTTGATTCACGATTATCAAGGTCCTACTACGTGCCAGGCATTGTACCAGGGCCTGGAAAAGTAGTGTTGAGCAGCACTGTGTTGCCTAGTGGGAGAGACACTTGGTTGAAAGCATGATTAGAATCAGCCCAAGATGTGTTCTCAGAAAAACTCTGTCCCCGGCTGCTCCTGAGCATAGTAGACATGTAGGCTGTGGACCAGAGTCAGAGACTGGAACGGGTGGGGAGAGATGAGCTTTGCCCCAAATGTGTGAAGAGATACATCTAGGGTCCCCAAGACTGTTGTACCATTGGCTTATGCTTTAGGGAAGCATTGCAAAATCCAGCCAGAGCTGGTGGCTCTCCTTCTCGGCTCTCATCATTTGGCTCACCACCTCTCTGAGACTCAGTTTCCTTTTTAGCAAAATGGAATGAGGATTTAATAAAATGAAATAATGAGAGTAAAGTGCCTGGCAAGCAGCTTAGGCCAAAGTGAGGGAGAGAATCAGCATTTATTTCTAAAAGCATGTAGGCTAATTCCAACCATACCTTTATTTCATTTATTCTTTACCACCACCCAATGAGATAGCTACTATTCGTATTATCTCCACTTTACAGATGGGGAAACTGAGGCTCAAAAAGTTGGGGAAACTTGTCCAGGGTCACGCAACTAGTAGGTATGGATCAAAAATTCAAACCAAGGCTGTCTAAGCTCAAATATTATGTTCCTGACTTTTATGCCATGATGCCCAAAAGTCTGAAAAGGGCTCTTTGTTCCCTGACCCAAAGGAATGAGTTAACCTGTAAAGCCTTTTCTTTTGATAGTCTGAGTTCATTACCATTTAAGATTTCTTAACATTATTTCTGTAAACTAGGAGTTGCAAACTGTACCTGTAGCAAATTGTTATAGTCCCCACCACTCCCTTTTGTCTTATACCCAGCCTGCTTCCCACATTTACATTAACCGCTTCTCCCCTTTGACATCTGAACTTATGGCCTTTGCATAAACCTTTTAGATTTCTTACATTTATTCTTTTAAAAAAGAGCTGGTGTGTCCACACAAAGGCTTATAGCAGCTTTATTCAAATAACAAAAATATGGGAAATAACCAAATGTCCATCAACAGGGGAGCAGATAAACAAAATTTGGTAGACCCATACAATGAAATACTGCTTAGCAGTCAGAACAAACTACTGATACACATAGCAACATGGATGAATTTTTAAAAACATTTTGCTGAATGAAAGAAGCCAGACACAAAAGAGTACATACTATATGATTTCATTTATATGAAATTCTAAGCTATAGTAACAGAAAACAGATCAGTAGTTTCAAGGGGCTGGAAAGTGAGAGGGTTGGTGGGAATTGGCCATGGGGACACTGGGAGGTTTTGGGGGTGACCGAAATGTGCTATACCTTGATTGTACTGACGGACACACAACAGTGTGCATTTGTCAAAACTCATTAAACAACACACTTAAAATAGATGCACTTAATTATATGTAAATTATACTTCAATAAAGTTGAATTTTTTTTAAAAAGCATTCTGTGTCTTTTTTTTTATTACTCTTGCTGTCATAACTATGTGTGCAGTTTGTGACTAGTGTGTTGTAAAGGTGTTCTGAGGAGACTGGGCATTAGAGTTGCCACATCCTACAACCAGATCTTTCTGGGAACGATCACATGGGTCTGTTTGGAAGTCAGGTCTGTTTGGAAGCCAGCACAGTTTTTCCATCACCAAGGGATTGCTGCGGAACACCGCCCCCAAAGTTCATTATCTCAGCACTTAATGTTTTGTTTTGTTTTTTCAAAATACAGAAAAGTAATTAGAAGACATGATGGGCAATAACCTCTGTGCCAAATAACCTTGTTTTAATTTGATGATGCTTTTGAGTTGTTCAAGCTCAAATAATTAATTTTAAAACTGCCAGTCTCTTGATAGGAGGTTTTTTTTTTTTTTTTGGAATGTGCATGCCAAGTGTTACAAGGAGTGTTTTTTTCATGGTAAAATCTTAGCCCCCTAAGACACACAATGACCACCGGACCACTGATCTGCTTCAAATATTCGAAATATAATAAGCCTCAAGTTCACAGGAGGAAATTATTGCCTGGCCAACCTCTAGCAGTTGAGGTTTGACTATTTCTTTAGTGACATTTATAAAACCCCGTTGCTTTAATCAGATCATAAGAAGACTGAATCAGGTTTCAGATTCACTCGGGGTTGATAATTGAGCTCATTCCTGAAAGGCCTCAGGAGCACTAAAGCACTGGAGTGAAACGATGGAAATTAGGGATTTGAATAGGAGAATCGTGAACTTTGGTAAAGAAAACATTCTCCATCGGGTGTGCTCATGGAACAAGCTTTGCCGAAACCTAATACAATTAATGAAGGTAAATTTAAGGAAAACACAATGAATCTTGTTTTCTACGGGAGGAAAGAAGAGGAAGGTGGAAAAAAGATCAACCTTCCTTACACCCTTAACTATGTCACTATGGACCCACGTGGAGGGGCCCAGCACTATGTGCCTTTTTGCCAGAGAATACAATGTCCAGTTCTTTCCTCCACTGCTGATAGGGTTTGTCTGTGGAATAGTTGCCCTGACTGAATGAAACCAGAGAAAAATTCCAGGCCATCTTTTGTAAATGTCTGTTCTCCACAAGGGCAGGGCGACTTCCTAAGTGTGTAAGCTGGCTGAAGATCTGAGCAAGCTTAGAAAAGAGAGCCGGCCTGCCCTTGAACTCATGGAGCTGTGCACAGCAACACATACATGGTCCACCCTGGCTTGTGGCCCTGATGCGGAGCCCAAGACTGCTCCAGAAAGGTCACGGTGCATCCAAAGCGCAGGCCTCACGTCTACCTCTAAGTCTCAGCCATTTTGGTAAGGGCAAGTTGCCTTTTAAAATCAGGTTTTTGCTGATGCAACGTTAGAGGATGGTTTCACAAACCCTGGACCCCACCATTAACTGAAAAAGTGGCCAAGTTTTAATCTCTACTATAAGTTGGTTGACGACCTCTGGGGCATTATGTGGAAAATGAATCTGTAAGCCACATAAAATTTGTTCAACTTTCAGACTACTCATTTATGTTTTATACCTTGCACATGCCTGGCATGAAGTAGGTGTTCAATCAGTGATTGCTGAATATGTAGATGTGGCTTCGGATTCCATGGACCTATGCCCTCATGCCATGCCTTCCTCTCTTCTCAAATGGCATTTTTTAAAGCCTAGATCTAGTATGGTAACTAAGATGTAAGCTTTTGGAAATTGTTTGTTGTGATAGTTGGGGTTCCCAATAGAAAGTTTAGATAGCCACAGGGCTTTGAGGCAACATATGAATGGGATGGAAGACACTGGTTCATCTTTCGGTATTGGCACCATTGCCCAAAATCTGAGTCTTTCTAACAATGGATACATTGATGTCAGATAAGGAAATCATAAGGACTTTTAAGAACAGTACTACTTATAATAGTCTATCCCATTGTTAGATTATTTTGTTTAGTATGGGGTTCAAAAATCTTAGACATATTACTTCACAAAATCATAAAATCCACCAGGGTGATAAAAATCAGAGTTGAATGTCTTTTATGGAGTCAGCCAGAATTGAGTGAGGAATCTGCTCATTTATTTAGAGCCTCATCAAGAGTTATCTATCCCTTAGTTCTAAATCCTAGATCACTACTGGGTTTCTAGTGGCAGATGACCATGTGCCCTACCAAGACCTCTTGAAATCACGAACTGAACTTTTGTCAGTTTTCACATTAGGTGTAAGAATGCCTTAATTAAAAAAGCACCTCGGCAAGATGCTTTAATACTTTTATCCTTGGTTTATGTTTTTAATGTCTTCACTTATTTAAGAACTCATTGTGAACATTTGGCTTTGATTACTCTGCACTGCCAAGCCTACCAGTTTTTTTAGATTCGACAAAAAAACCTGGGAAAGCCCATGCTTTCATTGATTCGACATTATCAATAGATAAAGAGGCATTAAAGTATTCTGAAGCTGACCACATTCTGTTTTCTATTTTTTCTGTTCATCTTCATTAATTCTGAAAAAGCTAAGTTTAAATGGCCCTTGTTGGCTTGATGGTCTTGGAGTCTTCCCTGGCTTGTCCAAATCATCAAGCCTGTCCCTTGCTATTTCACCAAGCACCACTGAGCTTCTTTTTTGAGATATGGACAAGTCTGCTCAGACAGAGTGGCCTATCATAGGTTAAATCCACCCCGGTGGGGTCCAACAGAGGCTCAGCTAAACTGGGGATGGAGGAGAAGCAATGTTAGATGGGGTGGTCTCAGGAAATGACATTTGAAGACCCAAGACAAAGGAATTCTCTGGAGTAGGAATAGCATGTGCAAAGGTCCTGAGAAGCCAATATGCTTTATACAAGGGGTCTTCAAAGAGTTCATGGAAAGATTCACATTATCTTTTAATTCTATTTTTCCACAAATTTTTTGAAGTACCCTCATATGCACAAAAAATAGAAAAGACCAGTAAGACTGGTGTATGATGAGTTGGAGGTCACATGGAACAAACCAATCTAAGTTTTATTCTTAATACCCAAGTCTGTCCTCCACAGCTTGGTATAAGTGACAACACCAGCAATGGGTCAAAATCCTATTTCTGGACTTCCTAGACTGACTTATCCTGAACTGGTGGTTGTTTAGATAAAGTTTCTCTATGCTTGGTCTAACTTCTGTGTAGTTTCCTTCTAACATCTGCCTTCCCTTTTCCATCCTTGGCCACCGTGGGCTTCCAGCATGCCTACAATGTCCACATTCCAGAACCGTTCAGGCCAGTTTGTACCTCTCTCCTGACCTGCCAGAACTTCTTGATTTATGATTTAGAGAGTCATCTTCCTGATCATTACCTCTCCTTATCCCTAATCTCTGTTAGTTTCTACCCTCTGTCCAGCTTCCACTTCTGCCTCTTTCTCTCGAGCTGCACTTCTCTGGCTGCCGTCTAAATTCTCTCCTGGTCCAGGTTGCTTCTAAATACACCTTAATGGAGGCCTCATGCCTGGAGCTCACTTCCCCACCCTTAGGACCAGATAGATGGCAAGACACTCAGAGAACCAATGTTGACTTGAAAGCACTGCTGGAATCAGGATAAGGAATTTGGGTTGCAAGATCTGCATATGTCCTCAGAAACAACCTACATGGTATTTGCTGACAAATAAATACCAACTACCTCTATGACAAAACTTTTTTTGGCTCAATTTCTTCTCTGAACTCATCACCTTATTCTCAGAACCACAAAATTCAACATCGTGCTATTTATAGAGTTCTGGTTTATTTTTTGTCTTGTATATATTTTAAATACTGCATCAAAAAAGGATTAAAGTTCTTGAAGAGCAAGAACAGTGCCCTGCATTTTATTTATAAATTTTGTAAGCTTTTTGAGAGTGTTGGACATACATGTGGTGAGTGCCTGATAAATAGTGGTTGATTGATATTTTATTGTTTTAATTCAGCTATGAGTTTTTGGCGCAAGAGCAGAGGTTATGGAAAGTGTAGTCTTTGTGGTAGATTCATGTCACTGGAGCTAAATGCGACCTCTAAAGTGGTAGCTAAAGTTAGAAAACTGGGAGGCTGAGCAGTACAGCACTCCCACATCCCTGGAAGGCCTGCAATCTCACAATTTGGACAAAAGGGCAGCCCTTCCTGCTTTACATGATGATTAGATTGTTCACTCATTTGTTAATTGAGTGAATTATTTTTGAGTCATGAGCACGTACTGTGGGTGAGGCGATGTTCTACACATTATGGAGGACACAAAAAAATTCTGAACCACGATGTCTGGGGTGCCCCAGCTCAGCCTGAATTATGATCAGATAAAATCCCGGCTTTTCCTCATGGAAGAACCTTGAGTAGACAGGATCTGCAAACAATGGGCATCCCACGTCAGTATCTGGCCTCCTGGCTGGACCCCCACCTCCAGGATGGAACAGGTTGTCCTGGGGGAAGGAGAAACCATGATCAGGACCTTTGAATCAGGACACTTAAGAACTTCCCTCTTCTTTTTGTAGCACATATCAAAAGCATTCTAATAAACCACAAGAAATCAGGAGTGAAAAAAGAATGATTTTTAACTACTTCAGGGACACAGACCTTATCTTAATTTGAATTTGAGAATTTACCAATGATCACCAATCTAATTTCAAAAAGTACTCAAAAATCTGTTTCACACACTGGCCAGTTAGCTCAGTTGGTTAGAGCACAATATTATAACATCAAGTTCAAGGGTTCAGATCCCCATATCAGCCAGCTGTCAAAAAAATAAAATAAAAAATAAATAAATATAAATAATAAAATCCTTTTTAAAATGGTCTCTTTCACTACACCATGGGAGCCAATAAATCAGCTGCAGTGGTAACTATGTTTAGCACCCATGCTAAACAGAGGTATCTTTCAGTCATTCATTCAATTTATTGGTTCATTTGTTCATTCTTTCATAAAATCCTTTTTAAAATGGTCTGTTTCACTACACCATGGGAGCCAATAAATCAGCTGCAGTGGTAACTATGTTTAGCACCCGTGCTAAACAGAGGTATCTTTCAGTCATTCATTCAATTTATTGGTTCATTTGTTCATTCTTTCACCTACCCATTTATTTAACAAATGTTTATTGAGTGCATACTATGTGCCAGGTACTGTGCTAGGAACTGTGGGTGATATAAAGGTGAACTGGATATTACCTCTGGCCGTAAAGCACTTGGAGGAAAGAAGAATACACTTAAAGAAATACAGATAAAATATGTGATAAATTATCCAAGAGGAGATACCTGGGGCCTTGGAGGATGGGCAGGAAACAGGTACGTGGAAATGGGAATAGAGTTGAGGATTGGCAGTTAACATGATTTACAATTAACCTGAATGTGGAAAAGTGAATTGTTGCCTTTGACTAGAGCAGAATGTGTATCAGAAAGAAAGGAGTGGAAACTCATGAATACCCAACTAGGGGAGTTTGAGTCACATTCATAGCTGAGGTGACCATATAATTTATCATCCAGACCAAGACACATGTGAGAATGAGAAGGACCATAAAAATAATTAAAATTAGGGCCAAGCCCGTGGCGCACTCGGGAGAATGCGGCGCTGGGAACACAGCAGCGCTCCCGCCGCGGGTTCGGATCCTATATAGGGATGACCGGTGCGCTCACAGCGCTCACTGGCTGAGCGCGGTGTGGCCAGTCTCAAAAAGGACAAAAAAATTAAAATTATATACATTTTTGAAATATTTATTGACCAACACATTTTTATTATATTGGTATATCTTTGTAAAAGTTCTACTGAAAACCTATTTTTAAAATGAAATCATTTACACATACTAAAAGGTATCTATCTATAGCTAGATAGATACCTGGGGACATTCAAGCAAAATTTTTAGTTCTTCCTCATGTTGACCATCTGAACATTTACAAATAACATAACTGGAACAATCATCCTTGGTGCATATCCACCTACTTGAATCAGTTTCTTGGGTGGATCTGTCTTTAATACTATGGCACTAGTATTTTTCAGAAGAAAGTATTGATTTTAGGTTTTTCATAAATTATCTGTTCTTCAAAGTTGCATTTTAAAGTTAGTTTGAAATTTGTGATACTTTTCATTGATTATTTTTTGTACTGTACTTTTTTTTTTTTTTTTTTTTTTTTTTTTTTTTTGTCTTTTTCCGTGTCCGGCAACGGATCGCAACCCTCAGTGTTGCCCCCGTACCAGACCAGGGACCGGCAACGGGATCGCAACCCTCGGTGTTGCTCCCGCGCCTCGCTCAGCCAGTGAGCGGGAACCGGTCTGTATGTGGGATCCGAACCCTCGGGCGGGAGCGCCGCCGTGCTTCCCAAGCGGCGCACTATCCAGTGCGCCACCGGGCCGGCCCTGTACTGTACTTTTAAAATAACATATTCACCCTACATGTCCTGAGGTGCCTGTGTAGCTCAGAGGAAATTATACCGAATGGAAGATATTATCAATTCTTTTTTTTTTCCTTTTTGTCTTTTTTACTGACCGGTAACGGGATCGCAACCCTCGGTGTTGCGCCCGCACCGCGCTCAGCCAGTGAGCGGGAACCAGTCTCCACATGGGATCCGAACCCTCGGCGGGAGCGCCGCCGCACTCCCAAGCAGCGCACTCTCCAGTGTGCCACCGGGCCAGCCCTATCAATTCTATTTTTAAAAATAAATCTTGTAGGGCCAGCCCGGTGGTGCACTGGAGGGTGTGCCACTTGGGAGCGCGGCGGCGCTCCCGTCGAGGGTTCGGATCAATTCTATTTTTAAAAATAAATCTTGTAGGGCCAGCCTGGTGGTGCACTGGAGGGTGTGCCACTTGGGAGCGCGGCGGCGCTCCCGTCGAGGGTTCGGATCCCATGTGGAGACTGGTTCCCGCTCATCCCATGTGGTGACTGGTTCCCACTCACTGGCTGAGTGTGGCGCGGGCACAACACCGAGGGTTGCGATCCCGTTGCCGGTCCCCGGTACGGGTGCGACACCGAGGGTTGCGATCCCGTTACTGGTCAGTAAAAAAAAAGACAAAAAGGAAAAAATAAATAAATAAATAAATCTTGTAAATATTTTAGTGCAAATAATTTATAAAATGTCTTTTTAATCAACTTCATTGAAGTACAATTTACCTATAATTAAAGCACCCATTTTAAGTGCACAGGCACGTACACACATGTCAGCACCAATACAATTCAGCTATAGAATACTTATATTGCAAAAAGTTCCTTTGTGTCCCTCTGTAGTCAGTCTCACCACCCCACAGCCCCTGACCCTGTAGAACCATTGATTTACTTTCCCTTACTACAGATAAGTTTTGTCTGTTATAGAACTTCATATAAATGGAATTATACCATACATAATCTTCTGGATCTATCTTCTTTCACTCCATTTCTGTAGTTTGTTCTTTTTTATTGCTGTGTTATATTTCATTGTATAGATACACCACAATTTGTTTATCCATTCACTTGTTTTCCACTTTTTGAGCAATTATGAATAAAAGTGCTATGAATATTCACGTATAAGTTTTCGTGTGGACATATACTTTAATTTTTCTTGGCTAATATCTAGGAGTGGAATTGCTGGGTCAAGTGGAAAATGAGATTTTAACTTTATAAGAAGCTGCTAAACATCTTCCAAAGCAGCTGTACCATTTTACACTCCCATCAACAGTGTATGAGAACTCCGGTCACTTCACATTCACCCACACTTGGTATTCTGAGTCATTCTAATTTTATTTTTTTATTATTTATTTACTTAGGCAGCTGGCTGGCAAAGGGATCTGAACTCGTGGCCTTGGTGTTATTGGTACCACACTCTAGCAAGTGAGCCACAGGCCAGCCCTGAGTCTTTCTAACTTTATCCATGTTAATAGACGTGTACTGCTGTCTCGTGATTTTAATTTGCTTTTCCCTGATGACTAAAGATGTTAGGTATTTTTTCATATGCTTGTTGGCCATTTGTATATCTTCTTTAGTGAGGTTCCTGTTAAAATATTTAGCCCATTTTTTTGTTGTTGTTTTCATATTTATTTTATTTTATTTTATTTTTTTTACTATTATTTTTAATTGAAGCATAATTGATTATACCTATTTTGAGGGTACAGTATTGACTACCATTATTCGTGTACAATATGTAATGGTCAAATAAATATTATTAGCATGTTCGCTATTACAAATCATAACTATTCTTTGTGTCTCTTACCCAATTTTTCCCTAACCTCCCTCCCCCTTTTCCACGTCCAGTAACCATAGGCCTGCTCTCTCCTTCCAAAAGTTCAATGTTTTACTGTGGTATTTCTTTCTTTCTTCCCTTCCTTCTTTCTTAGTTCCCACTTATGAGTGAGGACAACATGTGCTATTTCTCTTTCTGTGTCTGGCTTATTTCATTTAGCATAATTTTCTCCAAGTTCATCCACATTGCTGCGAACAGCAGAATTTCTTTTTTTTGGGGGGGGGGTGAGTAGTATTCCATTGTGTATATATACCAGATTTTCCTTATCTAGTCATCTGTCAAAGGGCATTTAAGTTGGTTCCATATCTTGGCTATAGTAAATAGAGCTGCAATGAACATGGCAGTGCAGGTACCCCTTCATCATGATGATTTCCATTCCTTTGGGTATGTACCCAGAAGTGGGATAGCTGGACTATATGGTAGTTGTATCTGTAGTAGTTTGAAGAACCTCCATACTGTTTTCCAGAACAGCTGTACTATTTTACAGTCCCACCAACACTGTAGAAGAGTTCCCCTTTCTCTACATCCTCAGCCGAATTTGTTATTCCCAGTCCTTCTGATAATAGCCAGTCTCGATGTCGGAGGTAGGGTCCAGGGGGGCCCTGTAGTCAGCCTCAACCCTCCCAGTCCTCTTACCAGGTTCTTGACTCCACCATAAGAAAGAATTCAAGGGCAGGGTCACAACAGAAAAGTGAGAACAAGTTTAATAAAATAGATAAGAAATACAGGTTGCATGGAGAGAGCGCAGCATGCTCCAGAGACTGAGCAGGGCCCACACCAAGTTTAACACAAAAGTTCAGTACAGGCATCGTCTAACACAAAAGCCAGAAAAACATACTTAAAGTTCAGTACAAAGTGCAGGCTGGCTCAAGAGAACGAGCAGCTGCTGGCTGAAAGTAAGCTAGATACAAAGTAAAATATACACACCTCAGCCAGCAGGTGCAGGTTGCCTCTAGGAAAGTGAGCAGCAACAACCCTGCCTTTGGCTGGGATTAGGCTTTTATAGATTTTCTATCTAGTGAATATTCAGTTATGGGGTGGTTCCCAGTTATATGTACCAGAATGTTCTGTGTTCTCTATTGAGCATGCCCAGCCACAGGATTGTATAAGCCAGCCCCCTGTTGTCTCATTTTCCCAGAGTTAGTACTAAAAATAGGTCTAACTGGCAACAGTAGCTTTCCTCCAGAAGACAGCTCAGAAGAGGGGGGCCAAGACCTCAGGAAGTGTCTGGAAACATAAAGCCATGTCCTGAAACCCGAGCCCAGGGAAACTGAGCACATTCTGTATCAGTCTGATTGGGGCGAGATGGTATCTCAGCATGGTTTTGATTTGTATTTCCCTGATGATTAGTGGTGTTGAGCATTTTTTCATGTACCTTTTGGCCATTTGTATGTCTTCCTTTGAAAAATGTTTTTTCAGCTCCTTTTCCCATTTTTAAATCGGATTCTTTGTTTTTCACCATGAAGTTGTTTGAGTTCCTTGTATATTCTGGATATTAATCCCTTGTCTGATGTACTGTTTGGGAATATTTTCTCTCATTTCGTAGGTTGTCTTTTCATTCTGTTGATTGTTTCCTTTGCTATGCAGAATATTTTTAGTTTAATAGAATCCCATTTATTTATTTTTTCTTTTCTTGCTTGTGCTTTTGAGGTCTTATTCATAAAGTCTTTACACAGTCCTACTTCCTGAAGTGTTTCTCCTAAGTTTTCTTCTAGTAGTTTTATGGTTTTGGATCTTACACTTAAGTCTTTAATCCATTTTGAATTGATTTTTGTATATGGAAAGAGCTACAGGTCTAGTTTCATTCTTCTGTTTATGGATGTCCAATTTTCCCAGCACCATTTATTGAAGAGGCAGTCTTTTCCCTAATGTATGTTCTTGTTGCGTTTGTCAAAGATCAGTTGGCTGTAAGTATGTGGGTTGATTTCCGGGTTCTCTATTCTGTTCCACTGGTCCATGTGCCTGTTTTTATGCCAGTACTATGATATTTTGGTTACTGTAGCTTTGTAGCATAATTTGAAGTCAGATAGTGTTATGCCTCTGGCTTTATCTTTTTTTTTGCTCAGGATTGCTTTGGATATTTAGGGTCATTTGTTGTTCCATGAATATTAGTATTGTTTTTTCTATTTCTGTGAAGAAAGTCATTAGTATTTTGATGGGGTTTGCATTGAATCTGTAGATAACTTTGGGTAGTATGGACATTTTCACAATGTTAACTCTTCCAATCCAAGGGCATGGAGTACCTTTCAATATTTTTGTGTCCACTTTAATTTCTTTCAGTAGCAATTTGTAGTTCTCATTGTAGAGATCTTTTACCCCCTTGATTAAATTGATTCTTAGGTATTTTATTTTTTTGATGACTATTGTAAGTGGGCTTGCTTTCTTGATTTCTTTTTCTGCTAGTTTGTTACTGGAGATTTTTGTGTGTTGATTTTGTATCCTGCAACATTACTGAAATTGTTTATCAGTTCTGGTAGCTTTGGGGTAGAGACTTTTGGTTTTTCTATATATAGGATCATGCTGTCTGCAAAAAGAGACAGGCTGACTTCATCCTTTCCAATCGAGATGACTTTATCTCTTTCTCTTGCCCGATTGCTCTGGCTAGTACCTCCAATACTACATTAAATAGGAGTGGTGAGAGTGGGCGTCCTTGTGTTGTCCCTGTTCTTAACAGAAAAGCTTCCAGCTTTTTCCTATTCAGGATGATATTGGTGGTAGGTTTGTCATATTTGGCTTTTATTGTGTTGAGATACTTTCCTTCTATACCTAATTTGCTGAGAGCCTTTATCATGATGGGATGCTGAAATTTGTCAAATGCTTTTTCTGCATCTATTGAGATAACCTTATGGTTTTTGTCCTTAATTTTGTTGATGTGGTTTATCGCATTTATTGACCTGCATATGTTGAACCATCCTTGCCTTCCTGGGATGAATCCCACTTGATCATGATGCATAATTTTTTTGAGGAGTTGCTGTATTCTGGTTGCTAATATTTTGTTGAAGATTTTTGTATTTATGTTCATCAGAGATATTGGCCTGTAGTTTTCTTTTCTTTTCTCCTCCCCTTCTGGAACACCCATAATTCAGATGTTTATGTGCTTAAGGTTGTCTGTTAGCTGTCTTGGATTTTCTTAATTTTTTTAGAAGTTCTTTTTTTTTTTTTCGTCCACCTGGGTTATTTCAAAAAGACCATCTTTTGAGATCTGAAATTCTTTCTTCTGCTTGCTCTAACCTGCTGCTTAAGTTCTTGGTTGTGTTTTTTATTTCATTAAATGAATCTTTAAGTTCCAGAGGTTTTGCTATATTCTTTTCCAAGGTATTAATCTCTTTATAAATTTCTTCCTTCATATCCTGGATATTTTTTCTCATTTCATTGTGTTCTCTAATTAAGTATTCTCCTATCTGTTTGAGTTTTCTTAAGATTGTTGCTCAGAATTCCTTTTCAGTCATTTCAATGGTTTCCTGCTGTATGGGGTCTGGTACTTGAGAATTACTCTATTCCTTTGGTGGTGTCATATTTTCTTGTTTATTCATATTTCTAATATCTCTACACTGATGTCTGGTCATCTGGTAGAACAGTTGCTTCTTCTATTACTGTGGAGTAGGCTTTGAGGAGAAAGACTTCCTCCTCTTTTTTCAGGCTCCACTGGTGATTCTCCCTGTGTCAGTGCAGTCAAGCATGAAGTGGGCTGCCTGCAGGGTGGCCTTGGCTGCTACTGTGGTGGTGATCCATCCTTGCAGTGGCAGTAGCTGTGGTGGCGGCTGTGATGAACCACCTGCGTGGAAGTGGTGTTTGTGGTGCACTCCTGACTTCTGTTTGGGCAGACAGAGGGCTGTCTGGGGGCTTCCACCTCGGTCCCAGGTTGTGGGTCACTCTTTAGCCCATTTTCCATCTTTGTCTCACTATTGAGTTGTAAAGGCTCACTATAGATTTTAGATACAAGTCCCTTGTCAGGTGAATGCATTGTGAATAATATCTTCTAGTCAGTGGTTTATGTTTTCTCTGTTTTAATGGTACTTTGGAAGAGCAGACATTTTAAATTTTAACAAAACAAAATTTATTCATTTTTCAATTTATGTTTTGTACTTTTTGTGCTATCTATGAAATCTTTGCTTTCCCAAAGTCACAGAGTTTCTTCTATGCTTTTTTTCTTCAAGAAGTTTTACTGTTTAGCCTTGGCATTTAGTTGTATGATCCATTTCCATTGTAATTATGATTCATTTTGGGGTATGGTTTGAGGTAAAGGATGAAGTTCACTTTTTTAGGAATATCTAATTGGAATAGCTCCATTTTCTGGGGAAAAAGCTATCTTTCCTTATTGGATTGATGTCTTTCTTAAAATAAATCTACTGACAATATGTCTGTGGGTTTACTTCTGGTTACATATTTTATCCATTGATCCATCCTTATATCAAATCTACATTGTCCAATTAATGTAGCTTCATCACAAATCTTTAAATCAGGTAGAGTAATTTCTCCAGCTTTTTCTTTTTTTACCAATTGGGAAAGCCAATTTGATTTGGTTTGATAACAACCTATTGATCAACAGCAACATCACACATGCAATTATGAGTTATATGTGCACCACAACCAAATTCCAAGTACTTTTCTACTCAAAATTAAGTTTCTTAATTTAACACAAGCATTAACACTAGTTCAACACTATGCACCATGAAAATTTATATTTGTATTATCACAAGAAACATAAATAATTTTTTATTCAATGATGAACTTTTTAACTGAATTTACAATACAAAGGTACTTCACACAGTTAGTGGAAAAAGAGAATTAAAAGATAATTCAGATCTTTCCATGAACTTTTTGAAGTATTCTCAATGCATTCACAAATAATGGAAGAGTTTTTGCCTTGAACCAAATCAACTTTCAAATATTTTATTCTGATTTGATGAATTGAATTAAAAGCGGAGCCACTATTGAAATTTAATTGAATTTAATTGTGTTTCTATTGGAAACATCTGACATAATCCATATAAATCAGCCACCATTTAACTGGTCGCAAAGTTCTTCTGCTAATGAAGTCGATAAATTAACAGTTTTGTTGTGTATTTCTTGTAATTACACAAGAAAATATGTATATTGGGTACCTGTTGTTTACCACTTCAATGTTCTCAGCCTCAACAGTTCTGCTTGGTTTTCCTATCAGAGCATCCTAACTGTCTTCTACCTCAGCTCTGCCCCTTTGGTTTGGGTTTCTTACTTTCTGCCCCAAAGCTTCCCTGTGGACAGATGGGCAGAATATTTGGCGTGCATGCATAGCCTGGAAGTAAGGGGAAGTAGTAATGGCTCCTAGAAGGAATCTTTAACCAACAGGGAGTAGGAGCTAACTGTTAATGCTACCCCTTTCTTCATCTGGGGACTGTCTGTAGATGTATTTGATGTGGTTCTTCAGATAGTCCCATGGTATCAAATAATGAGTCACATGTAGTAGTGGTCAACTTTGATAACACCTTATGTTGACTCTCCCCCTTTCCCTCCTTTGCTCTTCCTGCCTCTCATTCCTGTTCCCCAAATCATACTCACCAATAAAATATTTGAATGTAAAGATTTATCTTAGGTGCTACTTTCTGGAGAGTCCAGGACAGATAACAAATCAAAATTAGCAAAATTAATTTAGAAAAATGAAAAGTCATGCTTCAAAGAATGACACATAAATACAACCTTTACAGTTGTTTGTGTTGTCTTTTTTTGGTACAGTCTTCTTAAAATTAACTACTGACTTAATACTTCTTCAGATTTGTTTCTTCTGTTTTTCATTAGTCAATGATATCACAATGAACACAATAATAGGTAAATATTCACAAACATTATGTGCAAGTTATAAGTTCATCAACTTCCTTGAAATATAAGAAGTTGGTATGTAATTTTTCGTAAAACCTACCTACCTTCCTTACTTCTTTCCTTCCTTCCTTCCTTCCTCTCTCCCTCCCTTCCTTTCTTTTGTCCTCTCTCCTTCCTTCCTTCCACCCATCCTTCCTTCCTTCTCATTGCTGCTGTAGTGAATACTGTGGTGTGCTGCTCAGATTCCCCTGTAGGACTATGGCACAATTTCCTTAGCTGCTGGGAGTGTTGGCTGTTGGCAGCTCACAGCTGATTTCATCTCCAGGAGTTTCCCTGGGCTGAAACAAGTTGTCTTATCCAACATTACACTCCCTCCCTGGGGGAAGCCTCCATCTTATTATGGGTCAATGGAGAAAGGTAGGAAGTGGTGATAAAATATAAAGTCCTGGCCATTTGCCTCATTTTGGGATAACCCTGAAAGACCACCAGTTTCAGGACTCCCAGGAATTAGCTGAGGTCTCTCTTGCACCTGCATCATGATTCAATTTCTCCCTCTGCCCAATCTGGCTCCGCTCACTCTCTCACAGGTGTTGTTCCTAAGAGCACTCCCCAATAAACTTCCTGCAGGCAAACTTCCACTTCAGAGTCTACTTCTCATAGACCCAAGCTATGGCAGCTGCTGAGTTGATTGCAACATTTTAAAAAGCATTACCAAACAATGAAATAAATGCTATTTTTGCCATGCAATAGATGACAAAACCTCTGTACTGAGAGTATTCAGACAACTCTCTATACATTTGTTGGTAGGACTTCTCGGCCTGTATTCTCTGTACTGGTTCACCCCACCTGTAACTTCCCCATCTCCCTCTGACTCAGCCCACTGATGGTCTGACAGGTGTACCAAAAGACCAGCATCAACAGCTTTATTGACTACCTTTTCCACCATCACTGTAGATGGAAGGAATTTGCTGTCAGTAGCTGCTCATGTCCAAGAGCACTTTTGTTTTAATCAGCAAGTACTCTGCACACTGTCCTTGAAAGGAAGGTGTTAATTGCTTCACATCTTGAAAGGGTCCACTAGAGAGAGAAGGGTTAGTTTCCAGATTTAACCATGCATTAATTTGAGGATTCTGTTCATTACACATACATCTCACATATGAGGAGGATACGTCAAAAAGTTCATGGAAAGATTCATGTTATCTTTTAATTCTACTTTTCCACAAACTTTTTTTTTTTTTTTTTTTACTAACCGGTAACGGGATCGCAACCTTCAGTGTTGCGCCCGCACCGTGATAAGCCAGTGGGCAGGAACCACTCTCCACATGGGATCCGAACCCTCAGCAGGAGCGCCGCCGTGCTCCCAAGTGGCACACTCTCCAGTGCGCCACCGGGCCGGCCCTCCACAAACTTTTTGAAGTAACCTCATACTATAGAAATCATTACAAACAAGGACGTTCAAAGTGGATCTCTGTCTAAACCATCCTAGCTTTTCATTCCACTATTAATAAAAATATGCCATTAAAAAGTAAAACACCTGGCACGAATGTTAGACAGGAGGCTGGGAAAACAGGCATAAACTCAGAGCGTCCAAGGCAAATGAACACACACAGTCACCCTAATTTATAGGTAGTGGAATGCTGCTGAAGCTGTATGCTCAAAAATATTATTTCACACCCTGTAAACTTGCATGAATGTGGGACTGCCCTTTGAGGAGACTGATTGAACCAAAAAGCTCGGAAGAAAAACTAAAATCCCCCACTCTATAAAATGGCCTTGGGGGATATTGCAGATGTTAGTGGTAGCCCAATAGCATGGTCTTGATAAATATTTTGTACGTAGAGATCTCTATCAATACAGGATGTATGATAACCAATATCTGAATGATGAATATCAACAAATGCAAACTGCTCAGGGTCCCTGGCCAATTTCCAGAGTTTCCATGATTTGCACATGTAAACATTTCTTCTTGCAGGTTGAAGATGATGGCACCCGTGGCCAATGTGAACAGACTCAGAGGGGTAGATGTGTAAAGCAGCCATTTTAGACAAGGTAGACGGCCAATTTCCAGAGTTTCCATGATTTGCACATGTAAACATTTCTTCTTGCAGGTTGAAGATGATGGCACCCATGGCCAATGTGAACAGACTCAGAGGGGTAGATGTGTAAAGCAGCCATTTTAGACAAGGTAGATTTAATTGAAGAGTTCAACGTGCCTGGTTGAGTCCTATTTATGTTGGAAAAAAATGTAAATACTTCGAAGTGCCAAAGAAATCAGAGTTTGTTTATTAACACAGCTTCTAGGCCTCTGCATTAAGGATTTGAATTGGTTGTTTAAAATCAAAGACCTCTGTAACAACTGTAGAAGTATCTAATTTATACTATTGGAGAACTAGGGATTAAAGTCATTTCCCTGTCTTAGTTACACTTAGAAATGTGTCAACTAAATCTTTTAACTTAATACTAGGTATAGGGTATTAGTCAGGGTTCTCCAGAGAGACAGAACCAATAGGATATGTATATAAATATACGAGAGGAAATTTATTAGGGGAATTGGCTCATGCAATTGTGAAGGCTGAGGCGTCACATGATAGGCCATCTGCAAACTGGATGCTGGTAGCTTGGCTCAGTCCAAGTCCAGAAGCCTCAGAAGCTGATGGTGTGATTCTCAGTCTGAGGCCAAAGGCCCAAGAGCCATGGGTGCCACTGATGTAAGTCCTGGAACCCAAAGGAAGAGTCTCAAGTTGAGATGTCCATGGATAGGAGAGAAGTATGTATCCCAGCTCTGGTGGATAGAGAGAGAGATTCACTTTTTGCTCCATTTTTATTTTCTCCAAGTCCTCAACGGATTGGAGGATGCCTGCCCATATTAGGACAGATCTTTCCCAACCAGTCCATTCAGGCCCGCATGCTAGTCTCTTCTGGAAACACCTTCATAGACACACCCAAAAATAATGCTTTACCAGGTTTTTAGGTATTCCTTAAGCTAATCAAGTTGACAACTAAATGTAACAATCACACAGATGTATAAGAACTTCAGACACTTTTTTTTTCCTTTTTGTCTTTTTTCGTGACCAGTAACAGGATCGCAACCCTTGGTGTCGTGCCCGTACCGTGACCGGCAACGGGATTGCAACCCTCGGTGTCACGCCCGCACCGCGCTCAACCAGTGAGCGGACCAGTCTCTATATAGGATCCGAACCCTTGGCGGGAGCACCGCCTCACTCCCAAGTGCCGCACTCTACTGAGTGCGCCACTGGGCTGGCCCAGACACTTTTAATCTTTATAGCAACCCCATGTTGTTGTAAGAATTAAGTCAAGTTAGGGCCGGCCCAGTGGCGCACTGCTATAGTGCGCCGCTTGGGAAGTGCGGTGGCGCTCCCGCCG
>NW_007726470.1:548435-550859 GCF_000696425.1 Galeopterus variegatus
GGCGGTGCTCCCGCCAAGGGTTCAGATCCCATATAGAGACTGGTCCGCTCACTGGTTGAGCGCGGTGCGGGAGCAACACCGAGGGTTGCGATCCCGTGGCCGGTCCCGGTCCGGTACGGGCGCTACACTGAGGATTGCGATCCGTTGCCGGGCACAAAAAAAGACAAAAAGGAAAAAAAAAAAAGAATTAAGTCAAGTTATATACACAGAACACTTAGAATAGTGCCTGAGAGCTGACACTTCTAATTTGCTGTTACTAGTTTTCTATTTGGAAGAGTTAGAAACAGTTACAAGAAATTTCAAAAGTTGACACAGTTTACTGGAAATTTTTCAAACAACCATTCAGACGTCTGTTTGGGATTTTCCTATTCATTATTCATTTACTCAGCAAGCATTTGTTGAGCTCCTGCTCATTGTACCTATTCAGATTATTTGAGGCTGGTTGTCATGTAATCAATATAATTTAATCACATCAACGTATAATCAATGCAATTCTATTGCTGTATCTTGCTCTTTAACCAGTCTTAACTGAATTAGATAAACCACACAATAACAGAAATTTAATAAGAAATTAGTTTTTAGATTAAATGAACTCATTCTGATGTTCAATTTCCAGACAATAATTGCCCTTCAGAAATGCCAGCAGGACCCAAGAAGCTGTAAAGTCAGAGAAATGTGAACATTAACTGAATAGCCCAGTCAGTTATGATGTCATTAAATAAAAAACACACGCACATAACCAGAAGGCAAGTAGACCATAAAACAGCTGATTTCTTTCTGCATAGAAAGACCAAATGCATGTATCTTAAGAATGAGTACTGGTTTTTACCAGTTAGGTTGTATAGTGAGTATTTTTCATAAATTGAATGAGTATAATCTAAAGCTCCAAGGATTTGATAAAAATGTACTTAAAGCATGTGGCAATATAAAATAATTTTAGCTAAAAAGAAAATA
This sequence comes from Galeopterus variegatus, assembly GCF_000696425.1. Classification (NCBI taxonomy): domain Eukaryota; kingdom Metazoa; phylum Chordata; class Mammalia; order Dermoptera; family Cynocephalidae; genus Galeopterus; species Galeopterus variegatus. The sequence goes on from NW_007726470.1 coordinate 549,390, forward strand.
AAAAGCATTAACAGAGGAGTATTGAAATAAAAAAATTAGATTCCCAACATTTTCTTAATGTAATGGGTTAAATAGGATATATCATAAATAAAACAGTAGCAAATATAATTAATAATCATTTGTTAATTTTTGGTTAAAACTTTGGGTTTATATTTCAGCAATTGAGAAATCAAATTATTCAAATAGCTGAGCACAAGTCCTTTTACAAAATTAAGAGGTCATAATCTAGGTGTTAGCCAATAGAAAATCTAAAATATTTTCGGTACTAGATAATTGTTATTTTTAATATGTATTTTGGAAGTTAAAAGTATTGAGTGACATCACCCTAATGAAACTTCTATTCTTCAATTTATGAGTGAGGTTTCTCAGTGAAAAATTGGAATAGAATTGTTGCAGAAACCTTGTTTCATTCTACTAATAGGTATTATTCATCCATGAATATGTCAGTTTTTTAAAGGTCCATCTTCCTCATTAAGCTTTTACTTTTTATGATTATGAATTATGTATCAGAATTTATAATATATTTTTTACTCTTTTTGGTCTTGTGTCCTGCAATATACTGTGTAATTGTGACAAAAACTTGACACAGAAGAAAAATTTTAACTCTTAAAATTTTACAATTATAGAAATTTAAAAATTTTTTAGTTTTAATTTATTTACATATTTATAAGGCAGAGAAATATGAGAGAGTGACCCATAAAAGATTTTCAAAAATAGGGGCCAGCCCGTGGCTCACGTGGGAGAGTGCAGTGCTGATAACACCAAGGCCACGGGTTCGGATCCCTATATAGGGGTGGCCGGTTAGCTCACTTAGGAGAGCATGGTCCTGACAACACCAAGTCAAGGGTTAAGATCCCCTTACCGGTCATCTTTAAAAAAAAATAAAAGATTTTCAAAAATGAAATAATTTATACATGGGTGAAATTCTGTGGGGGATGTAGAATGAAATATAAATTCAAGAGGAAAGAGAAATGATACAAAATTTCTGACTAATAAATAAGAGTGGGTTTGTGTATTCTTTAAAATGGTACTGGAGGCAAAAGGCACACATTACGGTTGTGTAGGATGACTAAGTTCTGGAGACCCAATGCACAGCGTGTTGGCTATAGTTAACGGTACTGTATTGCGTACTTGAAACTTGCTAAGAGGGTAGATCTTAAATATTATCACAACATACACACACACACACACACACACAAAGGTGAGGTAATATATATGTTTGCTGGATTGTGGTAACCATTTCACAGTGTATATGTATATTAAAACATCACATTGTACACCCTAAATATATACAAATTTTATTTATCAATTATACCTCAATAAAGCTGGTAGAAGAAAGGATGAAGGAGGTCATCAAATCACTGAAGCCTCTAAATTCCATTGTATACTTTTTAAACAGAAACATAAAAGTTTTTTTTTTTTTTTTGTCCTTTTTGAGACCGGCCGCACCGCGCTCAGCCAGTGAGCGCT
>NW_007726470.1:552634-554491 GCF_000696425.1 Galeopterus variegatus
GCCTCAGAAACTGTAAGCAATAAATTTTGTTTTCTTTATAAATTACCCAGTCTCAGGTATTTTGTTACAGCAGCACAAAATGGACTAATACAGCAGGTTTTAAGAACTTGACCATGATGAGACAGAGAGAAGGTGGTTACCAGGTGGAATGATTGGGTTGAAGGAAGATATCAGCTTGGGCCACCAACAGAACATTCTATATTCATCCAGTGTGATCCCTCTTCCCCACGCACTTAAGAATCTGGTCTTAAAATTCATGTTTTCTCAGTGTGCCTGAACTATAAAGTAGAAGCCATAATAGGATCTGGGGGAAAGAGCATGGACTTTTGATATAAAAGACACATATTTGGGCCCTGGGCTCTGCTCCTTAATAGATACATGCCTTTGGACAAGTCCCTTAGTTTTTCCAAGCCTCAAGTTTCTAATATGTAAAACTGGGATAGTAAGAACTGTGAAATAATCATATTATACAATGTATGTAACTATTTTATGAACTGTAAAGAACCAAATAGTATTATATAACATTTACAACAGACATACACATTAGAATTGGCACACATACACCAACAGCAGCATCATTCACACCCTTCAGAAAACTCTATGCACTTGTTGGTCTAGTAGTATTTTTGTTTTGGAGAGCATAAAACTTTATAGTTGGAAAAGTCTGTAGTGGTCATCTAATCAAACTCTCTTTTTATTAAAAAGAAGCTGATGCTCAGAGAAGTCTAGTGATCATGCAAGATCACACAGCTAGTAAGTGACAGGATCAGGACTGATCCAAGCTTTCCTGACTCCTAATCTTGTACCTAATCCTTCTACTTCATATGCTATTTTTCATATTTGATTTAAATATTGAAGTATAACATGATATTTCGGCTATTTTATATGTGTTTTTTTTCGGTTTCCCATTATTATAAAATCTACTTCTTCAAAAGTAAAAAGAGCTTTATACTACATAGTCTCAAATAGGAAGATAAATTTCTGCTAGATCAGAGTTCTTGCTTTCTAATTGTGGGGATAAAGAAATCAAACAGGTATAGCTAAAGGGCCAACAGCAGCCTCAAAATATGTAGCCTTCTTGCAAGCACAGGTCTGAATCTTGGCAGGGTCAACATGCAAGCTTAACCTTTTGAGACAGATAAATTGAGTTCTTGGAATGCCCCTGTTTAGTGAGCTCATAGGGGTCTTCTGGATGAGCCCCTTGCTAAGTGAAGCTCGGTCTGCTTTGCATCAACTTTACACAGTCTCAGGATAATCTCAGACTGGATCTCCGTGAAGCCAAAGCCAGCAATAGGAAATTCAGTCTATCAACTCTTTATTTGGCATGGGAAAAATTGCTATATTTTTCATTGCAACATTACTTATCATAGTGAAGTTTGGAAACTGCCTACACAACCAAAAAATTAAGAAATGTTTAAATAAATTATGATCTGTTTATAGGAAGGAATATTGTGCAGCCAATAAATATTATGCTTTCTTAGAATCCAAGCATCTTACATGGCTAATTTTTTAAATGGCTAAACTTATTTTTTGACAAATGCTGGCACAATCTTGACACAGCCTGGGGAGATCTTGTATGAGTCTCTTTATAATTTTTCCATTTACCAAACACCATATTATCCAGCCCATCCTATAGCCTCTTAACCGTGACTACTACAGAAAACTTCTGGGTACCAGTGTGATTCATGAGGATAGGGGATGCAGTTAACTCTAAAAGTGGGGTTTTAATCCTTTACAGTATACTAAGAAATGTGAAAACTCTTGAAAAGTCAAAAGTGCTCTATAAATTTAAGTGCTATATCTGTTAAATACCTTTTCTAATCTAATTAAATAATTAAATACTTTTTGTACTAAGTA
>NW_007726470.1:555158-555782 GCF_000696425.1 Galeopterus variegatus
TACTGTTTTTATTCTAATGCTTTTTCAGTGTCTAATTCTGACATTGCAATAATGGTACAAATAAACTTAGAGAAGCTATAATCAAAAAGTCTCTAATAACAAGTTTTATCAGGGATATGGAGAAATTAAAACTCTTCATCCAATGCTTGTGGGAACATAAAATGGTGCAGCTGTTTTGGAAAATAGTTTGGCAGTTCCTCAAAATGTCAAACATAGAGTTACCATATGACCCAGAAATTCCATTCCTTGGTATATACCTAAAAGAAATTTAAACATATGTCCACACAAAAACTTGTATGCAAATGTTAATAGCAGCATTATTCACCATAGTCAGAACATGGCAACAATCCAAATTTCCATCAGATGATGAAAGGACAAACAAAATGTGGTATATCCATATAATGGAATATTATTTGGCCATAAAAAGGAATGAAATACCAATACATGCTACAACATGGATGGACCTTGAAACATGCTAAGTTAAAGAAGTCATTCAAAAAGACCACATATTGGGCCGGCCCGGTGGCGCACTGGAGAGTGTGCCGCTTGGGAGCGCGGTGGCACTCCTGCCGAGGGTTCGGATCCCATGTGGGGACCGGTTCCCGCTCACTGGCTGAGCGTGGT
>NW_007726470.1:556315-563528 GCF_000696425.1 Galeopterus variegatus
AAAAAAAAAAAAAGACTGCATATTGTGTGATTTCATTTATATAAAACTTCCGGAATAGGCAATTTATAGATACAGAAAGTAAATTACTGGTTACCTAGGGCTGAAGTCATTTGGGAGAAAAATGGGAGTGACTGTTGGAAGGTACAGAGTTTCCTTCTGGTGTGATGAAATGTTCTGAAATTGATTGTGGTGATGGTTATACAATTCTCTGAATATTCTAAAAACCATTGAATTGTACACTTTAAATGGGTGAATTGTATGGTACTGTAGTCAGTCCCCTCTTTACTCGTGGTTTCTCTTTTCCTGGCTTTATTTACCCTTGGTCAACCTTGGTCAGAAAATATTACATGGAAAATACCAGAAATAATTCATTAAGTTTTAAATTGCATGCCATTTTTAATAGCGTGGTGAAATCTCATGCAGTCCTATTCCATCCTGTAGTGGGGATTCATTTCTTTGTCCAGTGTCTCCACTCTGTATCCGCTACCTGCCCATTAGTCACTTAGTAGCCATCATCACTATCAGATCCCCTGTCATGGCATCACAGTGCTTATGTTCAAGTCCCCCTTCTATTACTTTTAATGGCCGCAGAGCATAAGAGTAATGATGCTGGCATCTTGTTATAATTGTTCTATTTTATTATTAGTCGTTGGTAATCTCCTACATGCCTAATTTATAAATTAAACTTTATCATAGGTATGTCTGTATAGAAAAAAAAAAGTGTATATAGGGTTCATAACTATCTGAAATTTCGGGTGTCCACTGGGGGTCTTGGAACATACATTCACAGATAAGGGGGGATTTCCATCCATGAATTATATCTCGATAAAGCTGTTAAGAAATAAACTCAGAGACTGAAGTACTCTTTCTATTAAATGCCAGGTTGCACGCCTTGGGACGTGGAGCATTTGTTTCTTTAAACTTGAGAGATTTGAGGTATCTGAAAGTCAAGATTTCAAATGAATGGGAAAAGGTATAGCTGGAGGCACTAACGAATGGGGAAAATACTCGATCTAAAACTTAGATCAGAAGTGCAATATACCTAGATTAATTTTAAAGATACCATGAAATGGTGGATGACGAAGTTGATGTAATTAAACAAGCTGAAAATAAACCAAAGCATTCACTTTTATGCCTCCCCCATAAAAATAAGCTATCACAAAAGTCAGTGGAAAACCATAATTTGCATGGTATTTAGTGATACCAACTCTGTGATTGCCTTAACCAATTGATCCTAATCTACCTATCAGAAGTGGATGCAATTTTGATATATCTTTTACTTTAGCCAGGGGGAGGAAGACATTCCCGCATAATAATCGTGTCCTTATAGAAATTGAAAACGTATGTTCAAGCCGTGGTGGTCCTGCAAAAATATAAACTCATAATAGGTTTCTTGATTCATTGTCGTCATTCATTTTGTTCACTGGAATAACCAGTTTTACCAGCCTATACAATGACGGATAACTTTTTCATAAAAGGATATTTTACAAAATCTTGAAAAGTAGCCTATTTCTACCTGATAGATGCATGGACCTGTAAACTTTGAACCCTCATTGGCCCTTGTTGCTTGTGACCTTGTTTAAATGATTAATGTTCTTTTAACAACTGCAGATTTTGGAAGGCAGCATTATTCCGTGTGTGCACATCCTTTATTTGAGTGTTTGAACATGAAGTTGTTCAAACGCTAAACTGCTAATATGCATCCTAGTACACAGGAGGACCATTTTTTATTTTAGGGTTTCATAGGCTATGCATCACAGAGATGCACATTGTTTATTTTAAAAAGTTATAAAGGGTCTCTCAATTTTTCAGTTTATGAAAAAAACATGAACACTATGTTGACACAACTTATTCATCATCTCCAAACTCAAAACAAATGGATAATTAAGATTATCTTATTACACATTTTTAATTATTGTGGTTTTACCAATGTTTTGTAGCATTTTGTACCACTTTGCTATTATCATCAAAGTTGGTGAATTATATCATTATTGAACTATGTAAAGTCTCAACCCCCAATTCTATCCGCATTAATATTTAAAACTTAAATATCAAAGGTCCGCATTTACCAAAAGTCAATAGAATTACTTTCAGGGACCAGATGGAAAATGGGCTAGATCTTTTTTTACCTAACATCACCCTGGAAATGGTGAAGACATAACAAATTCTCCTCATTGGCTTTACACCAGCCTTGAAAACCAAAGCCAAAAAAAAAAAAAGAAGAAAGAAAGAAAGATCTACTGGCATACAAAATGTTTTATGAGCCCAATGTCCCCTGAAAAGTTCATAAGAAATAAATAAAATAAAAAGTCTTTAGCAACTTGCCTAGTATACATCATTACTCTCAGTGAGTAAAAGGATATTTGCAACTCTGAAAACGAATGTGTTTGATAAAATACCTTCTCTTACAACTATGCATTACTCTCAGTGAGTAAAAGGATATTTGCAACTCTGAAAACGAATGTGTTTGATAAAATATCTTCTCTTACAACTATGGTAAGAAAGGTCCTCCTTTTTTAAGAATAAGGGGAAAAATACCTTCTCTTACAACTATGGCAAGTGATAGAGAGAAGCAAGTGGGTTACCCCATCAGACTTAGGGAGAGCAGCTTTGTTTCAAAGAGTTCATCTACCATGAAATCAATGGGTTACTACACCAGCACTACAAACAAGGCATTTCCTACCTTGTCCAGGATCCACATCACTCTATGTAGGGGTTTTGTTTAGCAATTTAAATAAAATATTACTAGAGGTAAGTTTTTTTTCCCCTAATGGCTCCAAGGTTAAAGTTGAAAATACCAACTTGAATTTGTGCAGAGATGTGGCCATATTGAATGTCATTTCCATGTTTTCCAGTAAATCATTTCATTATCCATAATAATAATCTTCACTGGCTTTACAAAGAATTGCTTTGCTAAACTTAAAGGAAGTCTGATTTTAATTTGCTATCTACATCTACATTCTCCTATTCTTTTTATAGATTTTTTTTAAAACAAGTTATCAGTAGAATCTTCCTTCACTCAAACATAAGTGAAAGTTTTATCTATCTTGAGATATCACTAAAATAATTTATTGCTGGGGAAACAAAACCTTTGTCTCAAAATATATTTCTTCCCGACAGCTGTGGTATTTCAGAGAAAGCAGCAAAGCTATGATGGTCTGGACTGCAATCAACCGTTCTTAATAGGAAATTTTACAGACTTTTAATAAGATATCCTCCAATAATTTATGGGGAGAGGTTTTGAAGTGAAGAGGCATTGTTTGGCAATACGTTCCTCCCCTAATCTCAGGAAATTTAAATAAAAGAGTACTCATTTCCTCTGAACTCAGCAGTTCTCCTTAAAAAAAAAAAAAAAAGATTAAGAAAAACACCTGCTATAAACAGTCCCAAAATAGGGTTTACTTGCTTCAAACAAAATTGTGCTAAAACAAACAAACAAACAAACACTTCGGGGCTGGAGTTCTCTCTGTGGACTTCCTGATCCACAAGGACAGGGTTGTTTGAAAATTATCAGAGAAGTGTTCTCCATTTAAAAAATATATAGAATAATCCCTCAGTATCCTTCTCCCTTTGACCAGTGGTTCTCAACCTCTCCCATATGAGGATCCCCAACCCACCCCCACTCAGCTGTTTTCGTGATGTTATCTTGATGCTATTCTTATTTCTTCCCATTAAAGCTTCTACATTCATCTTGGACTTCCCACCATTTTGTTGTGAGTCTTGTTTGTTCTGATTTTAGCTTACAATGTTGTTTTTCTACTTAAAAATGGAACTTCAAACTCTCTTTTCCTATATTTATTTAATGATAATTTTATCACCTTAGGTTATACCAACATGCATTCCATCTGGTTGCTACATTGAGTAGCAGATGGACTAGATCTGTGCCTCTCATGCTTTAATGTACAATGGACACGCAAATCACTTGGGCCACTTGTTGCAAATGTGGTTCTGTGTTAGTAGGTCTGATCTGGGGCTGAAATTCTGCATCTCTAACAAACTCCTAAGCTATGCCAGTGCTGCTGGTCCTTGGACCACAGTATGGGTAGCAAAGACTAGAGAATACCAAAGGTTCCTTCCAGCTTTAGATGCCATATCTTTTTATAGATTTTTTTTAAAACAAGTTATCAGTAGAATCTTCCTTCACTCAAACATAAGTGAAAGTTTTATCTATCTTGAGATATCACTAAAATAATTTATTGCTGGGGAAACAAAACCTTTGTCTCAAAATATATTTCTTCCCGACAGCTGTGGTATTTCAGAGAAAGCAGCAAAGCTATGATGGTCTGGACTGCAATCAACCGTTCTTAATAGGAAATTTTACAGACTTTTAATAAGATATCCTCCAATAATTTATGGGGAGAGGTTTTGAAGTGAAGAGGCATTGTTTGGCAATACGTTCCTCCCCTAATCTCAGGAAATTTAAATAAAAGAGTACTCATTTCCTCTGAACTCAGCAGTTCTCCTTAAAAAAAAAAAAAAAAGATTAAGAAAAACACCTGCTATAAACAGTCCCAAAATAGGGTTTACTTGCTTCAAACAAAATTGTGCTAAAACAAACAAACAAACAAACACTTCGGGGCTGGAGTTCTCTCTGTGGACTTCCTGATCCACAAGGACAGGGTTGTTTGAAAATTATCAGAGAAGTGTTCTCCATTTAAAAAATATATAGAATAATCCCTCAGTATCCTTCTCCCTTTGACCAGTGGTTCTCAACCTCTCCCATATGAGGATCCCCAACCCACCCCCACTCAGCTGTTTTCGTGATGTTATCTTGATGCTATTCTTATTTCTTCCCATTAAAGCTTCTACATTCATCTTGGACTTCCCACCATTTTGTTGTGAGTCTTGTTTGTTCTGATTTTAGCTTACAATGTTGTTTTTCTACTTAAAAATGGAACTTCAAACTCTCTTTTCCTATATTTATTTAATGATAATTTTATCACCTTAGGTTATACCAACATGCATTCCATCTGGTTGCTACATTGCGTAGCAGATGGACTAGATCTGTGCCTCTCATGCTTTAATGTACAATGGACACGCAAATCACTTGGGCCACTTGTTGCAAATGTGGTTCTGTGTTTGTAGGTCTGATCTGGGGCTGAAATTCTGCATCTCTAACAAACTCCTAAGCTATGCCAGTGCTGCTGGTCCTTGGACCACAGTATGGGTAGCAAAGACTAGAGGATACCAAAGGTTCCTTCCGGCTTTAGATGCCATACCCTCGGGTTCCAATGGCATTCTTGTGGAGGTCACTGGAGAGTCTATGAAATGGTCCAAAATCCNCTTTCAAGTCCTCACCCATCATTCAGAAACTCACAGCTGTACTGTTAAAAGAAAAAAGATATCAAACTATGCCTCTGATAAGATATACACAAATTTACTCAAAGCTTAGCTATATTCTCAAAGAAGGATGGAAGGAAATGTGGATTCATCATGTGTGTTCCCAAGATATCCTCAGGCTTTAGCCTCTAATCCAGGAGACTTCTTTCTCCAATACCAACTTATTTCTACATCAGTCACACTGTACCTGTAGAGAGGGATAAGTGATTCTTAAATCTTCAGCCAAGATATGAATAAAAAAATTCTCCCAAGTTTAAAAACTAATTGAGTAGCTTAGAATCTATCGTCGTGACTGGGTTTTGTGGATTTTTCTTCTTTTCTCTTTGGGGTAAGAGATATATTAATTTAGAAAGGTAGAAAACGGATATTTCAGTTTTCTGATCTTTCTGTTTCCATTTTCTGTATCTTTCAAGACTACAGGTCAAGGGTAATGACCTCAATTTTCCACTTCACTCTGTAGATTAATATTCAGTTTGATGAAAGAAAAGACTTCAAGAACATTCATGTTACGTTGAGTAAATGTAAAGGGAAAGAATTTTAAAATCTTTCAAGAAATTGCTTTTTGGAAAAATTCCAAACCATTTGCATAAGCTTTAGATCATATCACTTGAATTATTCAGAGAACAAAATAACTAATTCAAAGGCCTTCAGCAACAACAACAAAGCAAATAAACAAAAAGATGAAGGATGGGGCAGGGGACAAGGGAGGAAAGAACAGGCTAGGACTGAAGTAGTTGTCTCTTTCTGGGAAGGTTTCCCTTTGGAGGAACATTTAGAGCTAGGCAGGAGGAAGGGAGTATCTGCTTAGCCAGTATAACCAATCCAAAGGATCAACGGGTAGCAGGTGATGCAGACAGGTGACCCTCAGTTCCAGTTATTTATTGCCACGTAACAAGCAATCCTGAAACTTAGTGGCTTAAAACAACACCTCTTTTTATTATATATCCCACAATTTTGTGGGTTTGGATTTTGACCAGGACTTGACTGTTCCATGTGGTGGCAACAGAGGTCACTTGGGAGTAATTAGCAGGTCGGTGAGTTCATTTGAATGAGTGGGGGTTGGCGGGTGAGAATCCAAGATGGCTTCACTCAGCTGTCTGGTGACTTTACAGGGATGGCTGCAAGTCTAGGCTGTGCTAGGATTATTGACCAGAATGCCTTCCTGAGGCTTCTCCAGCATGGCAGCTTGAGGGGTAGGGCTTCTTGCAACAGCCAGTGTTCCAGCAAACGAAGAGGAATCTGCATGGCCTTTTATGACCCAGCTTTGGAGGTCACACGGTGTCACTTCTCTGTATTCTTTTTGTCAGAGCAGTCATAAGCCTGCCCATATTCAAAGGGAGGATACATAGATCCATCTCTTGAAGAGAGAAGTGTCAAAGAATTTGTGGCCATCTTAAAAGACTGTCATACCCGAAAGCCCATGAAATACTTCCAGAAATAGGGGAGCTCAGTAGTCAACTACTGGCCACCACTGTGAATGTAAACTCACACAAATGTACCTTTTTTATCGGTGTATATATAAAAGGATGTATTTGAAATAAAAGCTGCATACCCTTTTTTTTTTATTTTAACATTTACTTGTACATATTTGTGTGGTGCAGTGTGTTGTTTCAATACATGCATGTGCTGCACAATGATTCACTTAGGGTAGACAGCGTTGTTTTGTACCAGTTAGTCCACTACTTCTCCACCCCACCCTACCCCGAACTCCGCTCCCCTCCCAGCCTCTGGTAACCATTATTCTACTCTCTTTTTCTATGAGAACCACTTTTTTATTTTCCATTCCACATATGGGTAAGATCAAGCAGTATAACTTACTTCACTTAACATGATGGTTTCCAGTTCCATCCATGTTGCTGCAAATGATAGGATA
>NW_007726470.1:563629-608676 GCF_000696425.1 Galeopterus variegatus
TAACATTTACTTGTACATATTTGTGTGGTGCAGTGTGTTGTTTCAATACATGCATGTGCTGCACAATGATTCACTTAGGGTAGACAGCGTTGTTTTGTACCAGTTAGTCCACTACTTCTCCACCCCACCCTACCCCGAACTCCGCTCCCCTCCCAGCCTCTGGTAACCATTATTCTACTCTCTTTTTCTATGAGAACCACTTTTTTATTTTCCATTCCACATATGGGTAAGATCAAGCAGTATAACTTACTTCACTTAACATGATGGTTTCCAGTTCCATCCATGTTGCTGCAAATGATAGGATATCATTTCTTTTTATAGCTGAATAGTATTCCATTGTGTATAAATACCACAGTTTTTTTTTTTTCCTTTTTGTCTTTTTTCGTGACCGGCCACGGGATCGCAACCCTCGGTGTTGCTCCCGCCCCTCGCTCAGCCAGTGAGCGGGAACCGGTCTGTATGTGGGATCCGAACCCTCGGCGGGAGCGCCACCGCGCTTCCCAAGCGGCGCACTATAGTAGTGCGCCACCGGGCCGGCCCAAACAATGTTTTTTTTTTTTTTTTTTCTGTCTTTTTTCGTGACCGGTAAGGGGATTGCAGCCCTTGGTGTGGTGTGGCCCGCACCGCGCTCAGCCAGTGAGCTCACCGGCCATTCCTATATAGGATCCGAGCCCGCGGCGGGAGCGTCACTGCACTCCCAGCACTGCACTCTCCCAAGTGCGCCACAGGGCCAGCCACAGTTTTTTTAATCCATTCATCCATTGATGGGCATTTAGGTTGATCCCACCTCTTTGCTATTGTGAATCGGAATGCAGGTATATTATCCTTGTTCATATTATATTCAGCTGTGCAATAATCAAGTAATCCCATTGCTGGGCATAGACCCAAAGGAATGGAAATCTTCACGTCAAAGGCATACCTGAACTCCAATGTTTATCACAGCTCTATTTCCAATAGCCAAGAGTTGGAACCAACCTAAATGTCTATCAATGGATGACTGGATAAGGAAAATGTGGTGTATATACACAATGGAATACTACTCAGCCATAAAAAAGAATAAAATTCTACCATTCGCAGCAACACTGATGAACTTACAGAAAATTATGTTAAGTGAAATAAGCCAGGCATGGAAAGAGAAATACTACATGTCCTCACTCGTAAGTGGGAACTAAAAAATAAATAAATAAAAAAGAAAGAAATATATAACAATCACAATAATTCATTGAACTTTCAAAAGAGGAGAATGGAACTGAGGCCACCAGAGGTGGAAAAGGGGGAGAAAGGGGGGAATTTAGTGAGAAAATGGCAAAGGACCACAAAATATGATTACATCATATAATGTTGAATATACTAATTATCCTGATTTGAGCATCACATATTACACACAGGTATTGATATTCAACACCGTACCCCACAGATATCTACAATCAATCATGTTTCAATAAAATTAATTTATTAAAAAAATAAATATATATTCAGATGTGCAAAATCAATTCCTTAAAACTTTATTATTAAAAAAAAAGATTTACTGGCAAAAATTTTATTATTGGCAAAAATTCAGATACTTTTTTTTTTTTTTTTCCTTTTTGTCTTTTTTCATGTCCGGCAACAGACCGCAACCCTCAGTGTCGCGCCCGTACCGGACCGGGACTGGCAACGGGATCGCAACCCTCGGTGCTGCGCCCGCCCCTCGCTCAGCCAGTGAGCGGGAACCGGTCTGTATGTGGGATCCGAACCCTCGGCGGGAGCGCCACCACACTCTCAAGCGGCGCACTGTAGCAGTGCGCCACCGGGCCGGCCCTTCAGATACTTTTTTTAAGATTACTCACTACCAGTATTTTTTTTCTATTGCCAGCTACTTTGTAAAGTATGCAAATATTGATATCCACTGTCAACTCCATGACAACAAATTGTAGCTCTTGCTAATAACAATATACTATTCACTTATTATATTTTACATGTTAGGATTTTATCCAATTCCCCTGAAAAATAGATAGTGAGTAGATTACAAAGTGTTTTGATATCTATGAATTAAACATTACACAGGGGCATGAATTAGCATGTTAGTAACAGTAGTCATAGTTTGTTCAGTGGCTTTCTACCAGATACTGTCTTAGATACTTTACAGTTTCCAAAATCTTGCCCACAACTTTGCAAGTAAGTTATTAAAATTTTATTTTTATTAACTAGTAAAATAAATTCAAATCCAAGGAAGATTTTTTTGGAAGGGAATGATGTATGATGAGGTTCTCACACTTTCAGTTGTTCATGTTCCACATTGCTCTTCTCTGTTCCGGCAGCTGCTGAGATTTGCACGCAATTAATAAAAATAAAAGTGGGAAAATTTTGAAAAATCAAGAGCCTAGAAAGGCTGGATCATCAGAAAAAGGGGCATCCATACACCATCGTAAGCACCCAATTCTCATAGTTGATGTATTCCTGGGTAGCCTCTCTCTAACTTTTTATATGTCGGTCAGTTAAATATAAATACACTTGGGGTGACTGCTAATCGGTACAGGGCTTCTTTTGGGGGTGATGAAAATATCCCAGAATTGGATAGTGGTGATGGTTGCACAGCTTTCTAGAAAAAAAACCCACTGAATTGTACATTTTAAAAAGGTGAATTTTAACGTGGATTATATCTTAGTGAAAACATAAATATGCTACTAATAATACACGATCCTTATGGAAAAATTAGGAAAAGAAATGTTATTAAAAACTGAAAACCTTTAAAAATACTTTAACTAGTAAGCAAAGTTACTATATACAATATGTTTGAGAGCACAAACTAATTTATATTTTCTACCTCGTGTGTTGACAGTACCAGCAACAGTGAGGTATTAAATTCTGCAGTCAGGCAAAATGAATAGTGAGTTAATCTTTGCCACTTGTCCCACTTGCTATCACCACACCAGCCACCCTCCCTAAACTGCTCATTAAAATGTCATGGAAAGAATGTGACCCAACCAAATAAGACTACCAAATCAATATGTAAACTCACAACTTCATTTTTATCAACAGTTCAAAGTAGTGTTTACTTTGATAATTATTTGAAGCCACAGCACCAAAAAACAAACAAACAACAACAAAAAAAACCCCCACCAAACTGAAAACTACTGCTCGTGGTTATTAGGATTTGTTTGTTTGTTCAACATGGATAGTTTCTTTTGAAGTCTTTTCTCCACTTAAATGGTTTTACCTGTTATTAAGGCTCACATGGTGTTAAAAATACAGGTTTTTATTTCACTGCAAAAAGGGCACAAGAATGTCTGCCAAATGCTAGGACTTAGAGAGTATGACTTCCTAATAACGTACTGAGATAATACACAAAAAACATCTTTTAAATTCCAGGTCTAAATTAATAAAGACAAATTCATGAATTGTCTCCAAATAGAAGGGTTGTAGCTATCATGCAATAGTTTTCTCCATACTCTTCCACAACAAAAATATCACCCCAGATTTTCACCACTGAATTTTCATCAATATATGCTGGATTTGCCTCTGAAGGGACCATGGTGCTGCTAGAAGCATGGAAGGGGTAGATCAGAGTTCCCTAGCAGGGCAGTAAATGGGGCAGCAGCAGAAACCTTGCTTTGGGGGATGAGGGGGCACAAGACACTGAAGTCATGAAGTCGTCTGGGCGTGCTCTTGTTTGCAGCACTCCCTCTTGGTGTTTGCAGGCCCATTGACCCTAAGTGCCCTCATGATGCTTGCAGCCCTCTATGTGTCCCTACACTGAAGCTGTCACCTCTGACAACACCCTATGCTCCCAAATTAGTCCTCCCATATCTCTCCATCAAAGCCCTGATTTCCTCACTAACCCCTCCCCACAGATGTCAGAAATGTGATATGAAATCTGTATGCCATGATGCTTTGGAAATTGCACAGCTCTGTACAAATAGCCCTTGTTATTATAACTAGTATGTTAATACTCAGTGTGGTGTATGTGTGTATTAACAGAGGCTGCTTGTGCTGATATCTTGACCCAAGGAATGAATCTACAATGGTAGAGTGATAAATGGAAGGAATGTTTTGGGAAATAGAGGTTTCCCTGCTAGCCAGCCATAAATCACATCATATAGGTGCTATCTCCTCTGTGATATTGTTACACATGGCTTATGGCTTCTGAATTTCATTAGCCTGTAGCTAGAGGCTGAACTTTGCATCTTTAATGCTAAACTGCTTATTGTTGAATGGATACTATCCATATGGCTTAGAAAATGTTGATTATTTCACTTCAATGAGTTTCTATTTATCAAAAGCATCTTATTACCTTGGGGTGTTCTAAATTGTCAAACCCACCAGGCACAATGCTCCACCTCTTCATGAGAAGACGTGAACAGCTGAAGCCTTCTCGACCCCATGGAGGGCCTTTTCTCAGATTCTGTCATTGCCTGTGTTATCACTCGATGGTCTCAGATTCTCCACTCCATGTCCTCACTTCAGTATGTGCCACCCCCACTTCTGTTTGAAGAGCCTCCCACATACCCCATAGGCTCTTTGAACTTTGGATTTTCACAAGATTCTAAACTCTGCTCCTTCTCCCAGTTTTGGAAATCATTTAGTTTCAGATGAAAAACTCCTCCCGCATGGAATCCTACGGGGACCAGCCCAGTCTCCCAGCAAAGGGGCAGGGTAGAATTCACACAGGAAGAATCTTACCTTCAATACTAGTAGTTGTTATATAAGATAAAGATTTGTTATATACTGGCTTATTTTAACTAATTTTGCTGGGACAACTTGAGTAAATTATTCTTTTATTTTGTAAAACTTTAAGTTCTATTTAACCAAACTTACATGATGCCAGAAACATGATGTATTCTTGCATTTCCTAAATAGGATGCATATTCCATGCTATGGTATTTAATGCACATCTAACTTCAGGAGGTATACTGCCGTGCACCACTAAAGTCTGCTGTACAAACAGCAGTGGAAATAAAGAATACCCAAGATTTTGTTTTTACACGATCTTATGCTTCAGAAATCAGGGAAAATTCAACCAATTTAGACGTGGCCCAAGAGTCTTTATACAACATTTTTGAAGGAAGAGGACATTGCTATTGGTATTGAACTTTATGTGTGCTTGGTTGGTAGCAATTCATTTCAAGGGTATACACATGAAGGCTAGATCTGTGGTTCTATACATGTAAACAAGGTGGCTTAACTTCAGCCATTACCAAACAGACGTGCTCAGAAGACATCTTGTTCTATCCTGATCCATGTAACTTCCAACTTCCAAGTGGCAGACATGGTAGATTAGCACTCAGCAGCCATCTGACTTCCTTCTTTTTTTTTTTTTTTTTCCTTTTTCATGTAAACAAGGTGGCTTAACTTCAGCCATTACCAAACAGACGTGCTCAGAAGACATCTTGTTCTATCCTGATCCATGTAACTTCCAACTTCCAAGTGGCAGACATGGTAGATTAGCACTCAGCAGCCATCTGACTTCCTTCTTTTTTTTTTTTTTTCCTTTTTGTCTTTTTTCGTGACCAGTAACGGGATCGCAACCCTCGGTGTCGCGCCCGCACCGTGCTCAACCAGTGAGCGGACCAGTCTCTATATGGGATCCGAACCCTCGGCGGGAGGGCCGCCGCGCTCCCAAGCGCCACACTCTACCCAGTGCGCCACTGGGCCGGCCCCGGACTTCCTTCTAAGAGTATTCTTATACAGCCGATCCTGGAAAGCTGAAACAGCATTTCCGGGAGTCACTTGAAGCTAAGTGCATTATTTCCTATGGTTGCCATAACAGATTACCACAAATTAGGTGGCTTAACACAACAGAAATGTACTCTCTCACAGTTCTGGAGGCCAGAAGTCCAAAATCAAGTTGCTGTCAGGGCTGCGCTCCCTCTGGGGACTCTAAGGGAGAATGCTTCCTTGCCTCTTCCAGTTTCTGGTGGCTCCCGGCATTCTTTGGTTGGTGGCTGCATTACTCCTATTTCTGCCTTTGTCTTCACATGACTTTCTGTTCTCTCTATTTTCTCCTCTTCTTTCTCTTATAAAGATACTTATCATTGGATTTAGTGCCTACCTGGATAATCCAGGATCATCTTATCTTGAGATCCTTAACAAAAACACATCTGCAAAGACGTTTTCTTCCAAATAATGTCATGTTCTCAGGTTCTGGGTGGACATACTCTTTGGGGAGCCACCATTCAACCCACTACACCAGGGTTTCTGGATGTGACCTAGGTTGTGTCCATTAGATGGACTGTGTGGGAGCTGGAAGGCAGCGGTGAGGAGAGGACCGTCTTTCCACTACTTTAGCTGAAGCTTGTGGCAATCACAGTTATGAAGACCTTGGCGTTTACTGAAGCCAGTCAGCAGGGGATGGTCTTTAAATTTGTGAATGAAGGTTGAAAGTAGTTGCAGGGCTGTGCAGCGGCTTCCTGATGTCTAGAGTGTATCTCCAGCCTGTGCTCCTGAAGTCAGCAGGGGCCTCCTGATTCCCACCTTCCTGATCCGGGTAGAGGTAGCAGCTCTCTTGGTGAGTCAGTTCTTTGGTGTTGTTCTGGTAGTTATTCTGGAAGTTATTCTAGAACCTACAACTTAAGTATTTAATTCTCTGTATTAAATCACTTTCTGCTTAAAATAATAAGTTTGTTCTTTTTCCTGCAACTAAATTCTGCCAATACATTCTCTTTTTACAACTGAAAATAAATTTTTAATATTTAAAATAGTGTTTTAAATTCAGCTCCATAGTATCTCTTATGTTTGGCTCATGGTGACTAGACTGAAAAACCATTTGAACAATGAAGCACAGAGGATTTTTTTTTTAGGGTGATGGAACTATTCTGTATGATAGAGTAATGGTGGATAAATGATGTCAAACCAATAGAATTTTACAACATGAAGAGTGAACTTTAGTGTGTGCAAATTTTTGAAATCTCATTTAGGAAGCTGGGAGATCCTTCTGAAGAATCTGACAAAATAATCCAACTCTATTACAATTGCATGAAACAACCACACTGAAGGGGGCTGGTGGGGGTGGAGGGGAGAAGCCAACCTAAGTAACTTTGGAAATGAGTAGAGTCTGTAAGATTAAAGGCAAAAGGAACTTTAAAAAAAAAAGTATCCCTTCTGAGTGATTATTTTCCTTTTTCATTCTTACCTGGGACATTCTATGTAGAAGAAATAAAAGTCCTGCCATTTTCTTATAAGTAACCTACATATTCTCAAAAATGTAAAATTTGCTCCTAAGCTAATGCACAGGTATAAAATGGTGGCCCAATTATCCAATTCAGCGTACAGGTACATTTTATTTAGTCTGCAGAGTATTTTAAGAATACCGGAATTAGTTATTTATATTTACAGTTATTTAATATTTCAATTGGTTATTTATATTTCAAGGTTAAAGGATTACATATAGAAATGCAGATTTGCAGCTTTTTTGAAAAAATCAGAAGCTCTAGCAAGGCTAAGCCCATATTTGCATCTGACAATGTTCATGGCGACAGTGGAATGGAGCTGAGCAAATTTCGGCCTCTTTAGACAAAGCTTGTTATCCAGTTTACCAGTGTCCACCAGGCCCCCACCACTCGTGTAAGTTACCTGCATGCCCCATAGACATCTGAGTTTATGGGAGATTACAGGAAGATTCAGGGCAACCCAGAGAAAGATTTTGAAGAGCATGAAGCCTGTCGTTTCTGTCTAGTTCATCTCCCTTTCAGCACCCCTGCCCCATCTTTCAGCTTCAGCTTACCCCTATTTCCCAAAGCTTCCTAAATTGCTTCCTGTTTTCCCAGAGAAAAGTAATCTGACAATGTGTGACTCAACATAGCGTCCTCTGCATTTGCAGAAATAAGTGTGGAAAAGACTACTTAACTGAAAAGCAGTGAATCTTTAATGACAACATTCTGGGTGCCATGAGGCATATTCTTGGCCACAAGAGTTTATATCACTATTCTACCTATTCATGAGATAGATCATGGGCACATTCTCTTTGAGGCCTGTCCTTAATTAGAATTGAGATTCTTTTTGTCTTCACATGGACATAGCAATAGTGAAACATACTAACTAGTGAGCCTTTAGTGCTGAAAACTACTCATTAAGTTTATTGGTTCTTTGATGTCCAATTCATGGCAAACTCTCATGGTTATTTTGCCAGAGGAAGTCAAAGTCATCAAGTTGTGTTTTTAATGGGTATTGATACAGTTTTATGAAAGGAACTTCATGGAATTTTTAAAGAACATTCATTTCCTTTCCTCCTAAGTACAGTCGACTTGCCATGGCCCCTTGAAGCTACTCAACACCAGTGTCTATTTGTTGCTCTCTCATAAATTGCACAACCCGTCTGACAAAGCATTCTGACTTTTTCACCTCAATGTCAAAAACTTGCAGTTATCTAAGAGAAGAAAACATCATTATGAGAAGTCTTTCTCATACTGATTCTATGGAAACCACTGACCATACATAGGAAAATAACAGGCAGCCGAAGTCTAGATTGGGGCATTCATCTTTCCTGTGTGATGAAAAGTTAGGCTGTGACTCGGGAACTCACTACACGCTTCATTGGCAGAAATGCTCTCTTTCTGCTTGAAAGCGTGGGTACTTCAGAAGAGCCTCCCTTGCTAGGATAAGAACAATATCATTTTCCCTGATAGCTGCTGAATTGAAGGGAAGGATTATTTATTTAAACTTCTGAAGCATGAAGCAAAATGCAGCCAGTGTGTACTGTGTCTGTCTTAGAAACCATAAGTCAGAGATAAGAGTTTATGAAGCGCTGGGTCAGCAGGATGATCCCCCCTTTCTCATATAAACCACACAGGGCAGAAGGCTGCAGCTTCACCCTCTGCATCCCCACTTAAAAAGCAACGGTTTCAGCTCCTTCGGTCCTAATACTGCCCAATTCTATTACCTCTCCTTCACAAAAATGTTTTGAACTATTCCACAACTGATTGTTGATGAAAAGCTCTTTTATTACTTGCTGATGAACAGTCATTGTTATTCCCGAGAACAGTTAGCCTGAAAGCCTTTGCTCCCCATCCGTCCCATCGGTAGCCCCACATAACACTATGGTTTTGGCAAATCCCCTCCCATCAGCACCTGACTGTTCCTGTGAGTTTCACACATTCCTTCAAACCTGGCATAGCTACCTGCAATCAGACCTCTGCCGTGGAGCCTCCAAAGAAGTTATCGCCAGAGCTATTCGAGCATAAGTCCAAGTTGCTAAAAACAGACGTGGAAGGTGAAATGTAACTACCCTGTTTAGTCCTTTTACTTTCTTTCATCTAAACACAAGCCCTACAGCACATTCCAGTAGGCTTCTAAGGCTCATATTTTTTCTTACTTTCTATTTTGCTCCAAAATATATTACCCTATCTCCTATCTCTCATTTTAGGATGAGGCTCTGTATTAGTTTCTTATTGTTGCTGTTACAAATTACCACCAACGTGATGGCTTAAGACAACAGAAATTTATTTTCTTATAGTTCTGAAAGACAGAAGTCCAGAATAAGTCTTATGGGGCTAAAATCAAAGTGTCGGCTGAGCTGGTTCTTTCTGGAGACTCTGGGGGAGAATCCGTTCCTTGCCTCTCAGGGCTTCTGGTGGCTGTTGGCATTCTTTGGCTTGTTGCCAAATCACTTCAATCTCTGCTTCTTCTGTCATATTGCCTTCTCTTCTGAGGTCAAATCTCCCTCTGTTGCCCGCTTATAAGAACACTTTGGATCACATTTAGGGCCTACCCAGATAATCCAAGATAATTTCCCCATCTCAAAATCTGTAACTTAATTTCATCTGCAAAGTTTCTTTTGTCATATGAGGTAACATTCACAGGTTCCAGGGACTGGGACATGTGCATCTTTGAGGGAACAGGCACACACATTTGGCTTACATAGGCCCCAAATGTGAATCAATTATATTGTTATTATTTCCTTCTAGGTAGTAAGTTTTCTTTTTAAATTTGGATGTTCAAAGAACATAATGCTTTATCAAAGTAGTAATTCTCTAAGGAAAAAATTTTCAGGAATCTTGTAGGTCCCTATAAATGGGTGGTGCTCTAAATATTCAAAAATTTTGATATTCAGATCTAGAAAAAAAAATTTTAATTCAAAGAATTCCTATTACCCCTAGCTCTCAGATTGTGGTTTCTAAATACCATTTTTCTCCTAAAATGACCCAGAATTCCTTGGAAAAATAGCTGATTCCAGGTATGAGGTAGAAAATGTATAAGATGACCCTGACAAATCTTTCTGTGAAAGTTAGAATGCCTTTGAAGATTCCTGAGGTCTCTTAAAAGGACACGAGACAACTTGCAAAAGTTCCACCGGTAAATAATCACAATGGATTAAAATATGTCACGTATATATAAATCCATGAGTTTAAACTGATACTTAAAAAGCACCTCCCTTTTCATATTTGGAGGATGCTGGGAAATCAACTTACTATTTTAATATCTGGTAGATAAAAAGAACCAAACGTTTATCCTGCCTTCCTTGTGTGAACTATATCCCAGAGTAAACAAATAGCTGATGAGAACAAGTTTCTCTTTATAGCATTATTTCAGCTAATGAATAATAAAGAAATTCTAAAATTAGAAAAATCGGAAGTAACCTCTAATGAATTAGTGAACTATGCAACCCCTAATAAATTAATGAATCTAGATAATGACAGTCCATGGCTGCTAATATCACGAAAACTAAAATAAGCAGGCATATGTGCCTCCTTGTAGAAGCACACACCTATAAACAACTTATAAAACATCCTGCCAAATGAATCTAATCAAAACCCTAAACCTAATAACCAATATACAGAAAATGCAGGGAGAAAGGAACATATTAAACAATGCTAGGTAGGTGCAACTTATAAAGTTCACATGTGAGATACTCTACAAAAACAAACTAACAAGAAAAGAAAAAGATGAAGGGGGGATTCGTAATTAAAAGAGACTTGATTGACAAATTGATCAATCATAAGTTATAGAATCTAGTTGCATCCTCATTCAAACAAACCATAAAAATCTAACAATAAGACAGTCAGAGAAATTTGAACTCTGACTAGATATCTGATGATGTTAAAAAATTACAATTAACTTTTTTTAAGACTTAATTTTTAGGCTCACGACAAACCTGAAAGGAAGGTACAAACATTTCTCATATCTCCCTGGTCCCTGCTCTTGCACAGCCCCCTCCATTATCAACGTCCCCCAGCAGAGTGGTACATTTGTTATAATTGATAACCTACATTTACACATCAGACGCACCCAAAGTCTGTAGTTTACATTAGGGTTCATTCTTGGTGTTGTACATTCTATGGGTTTATACTAATGTAAAATGACGTGTATCCAGCATTATAGTATCATACAGAGTGGTTACACTGCCTTAAAAATCCTCTGTGCTCTGCCTATTCATCTCTCCCCAACCCCAACACATGACAATCACTGATTTTTTTACAGTCTCCATAATTTTGCCTTTTCCAGAATGTCATATTGTTTAAATCATACAATACGTGGACTTTTTGGATTGGCTTCTTTCACTTGGTGATATGCTTTTAAGATTCCTCTAGGACTAGAAAATTATGTTAAGTGAAATAAGCCAGACGAGAAGAGAGAAATACCACATGTCCTCCTCATAACTGGGTGCAAAGAAAGAAAGGAAGGAAAGGAAAGGAGGAAGGAAGGGAGGGACGGAGGGAGGGAGGAAAGAAGGACAGATCACAACAATGCATTGAACTTTTAGGAGAGAACATACCTAAGGGTACGAGAGAGAGCAGAGAGGGAAGGGGCTTGGCAGTGATAAAATGGGTAAGGGACATAAAGAAAAATCACGATTTGTAATAATGAATGTGCTAAAGAAAAAAAAAAAAAAGAAAAAGATTCCTCCAGGACTTTTCATAGCTTGACAGCTCATTTCTTTTCAGTGCTGAATAATATTCCATTGTCTGACGTACCACAGTTTATTTATCCATTCGCCACCTGAAGAGCATCTTGGTTGTTTCCAAGTTTTGGCAATTACGAATAAAGCTGCTATAAGCCTCCATTTGTGGGCTTTTGTGTGGACATAAGTTTTGAGTTCATCTGGATAAATACGAAGGAGTACAACTGATGGATCATACGGTAAGAATATGTTTAGTTTTGTAAGAAACCTCCAAACTGTCTTCCAAAGAGGCTGTACCATTTTGCATTCCCATCAGGAATGAATGAGAGTCCCTGTTGCTGCACATCCTCACCACCATTTGGTATTGTCAGTGCTCCAGATTTTGACCATTCTAATATGTCTGTAGTGGTATCTCATTATTGTTTTAATTTGTATTTTCCTGATGACATATGATGTGGAGCATCTTTTCATATGCTTATTCACCATCTGTATGTCTTCTTTACTGAAGTGTCTATTGAGGTCTTTGGCCCATTATTGTAATGGAATTTTTTTTCTTATTGTCAAGTTTTATGATTAACTTTTTAGGTATGTTATGCTAAAAAAGGAGTCATCATTTAGAGATGCATACTGAAATATTTATAGACAAATGATATGGTGTTGGAGATTTGCTTCAAAATAATATGGGTTGGAGTGAGGACCAATGCATGAAACAAAATTGCCCATAAATTAATAACTGTTGAAACTGGATGATGAGTACTTAAGAATTCATCATACTCTTCTCTCCACTTTTGTATGTTTGAATTTTTTCATATTTGTATTTTGGTTGTGAGCTAAAATTTTGCTTTTACTTTTGGCTTGAACCTAACAGCAACAATACCAAACACCGATCATTCAGGGCACTTTGTTTTAAGTTATATACAGTCAAGTGTTATTAGCTGCAGTGCCTTAGTAGTCTAAAATTCCCCATGGACTTGTTAGTAGGGAACATAAGATTCCAAGTTCAAGCATTAGGACACTAGCTAGCTATTCCGTGTACTTTACATTCTATATGAATTTTACTTGAATGTTCCACTGTGTTTTGTGATATATTAGGGCCAGACATAAGATTTAAACATGCTATAAATAATATCAAGTTCATAGATTGCTCTTATTACCTGTTCTCAAATATCTTGATAATATTCAAGGCTATAAATCTCAGATTGATTTCTGCCCTATTGTGCCTTGGCATTGGAGAGAAAATTATAAGCACAATTCAGTCCATCTCCTAATGCAGACTTTTATTAGGAAGAAAGGCTAAAAAATATTAAAATTGTTCAAAATAATAGTATGCCTATTAAGCTGGAAAGATCTTCCAACTAAAGAGCTAGCTGTCTCCATCCTCTCAGTAAACCATACTCAATACCTTCGAGTCATCATTGATGTGTCCTGTGGACTGTTTTGGTTAAATATTTTTTGAGTGATTACTATGTTCTTGACACCGAGGTTACAGGAGGAATATGATACATTCTTGACCATGAAGAAGTAAGCTGAGTAGGTGGGAGAGATGCATGGACGAAAGTATCTGGCAGTCATTTGATTCAAATGCTCATGGGGAGATGTTGATCAAAGGGTACAAACTTTCAGTTTTAAGATGAACAATTTCTGGGGATCTAATGCCCAGCATGGGTGGTGATGGATGTGTTCATTTAATTGTGATAATCATCTCATGATGTATATGTATATCAAATCATCACATGGTACACCCTGAATGTATACAATCTTTATTTGTAAATTAAATATTTCTAAATAAAAATTTTAAAAAATGAAAATATCTGGCAAATGCTCTGTTGGAGGTCCCTGTGTTCTCCAGCTTTTACATGTCATCTTTTCCCTCTGATTCTCAATGTCCATTGTCTGAAGGGACTGGAATTGACATGGTCCCTTAACAAGAGACATCAGAATGCAGTAGGTAAGAGCACAGACTTGGACACCAGACTGCATGTGCTTGAGTCCTGGCCCCACTACTTCCTGGATACTTTGGAGGTATTTAACAATCTCTCCCTTGGCCCCAGCAAGTAAAAGCCCAGTTTAAATCATAATTTCTACAGAAATGCTCCCTGCGTATAGTACAACTCCCTTTTACATTGTTAAGCAAGGCAGCTTAGCAACTCATCCTAAACTGCTCTATCCCAAAGCAGGATTTGTTTTCAACTTTGTGTAACTGAAAAGGCCCGTATATGTTGTTTTTCTTACAAATAAAAGAACAGTCTTCCCTTAAAGAAGAATTCTGTGGCCACCCCTCAAGTAACTGACATTAACTATATCTATTCCAGATGGTTTACTATTATTTTTGGTCCCCGCTACATATATATAAGATGCCTTAAGCACAGAGGACTAATCCTACATGGAAATCCAAGAAGGCTCCCTGGAAGAAGTAACATTTAAGCCTTAAATCATCTTTACTTCAATATTCTTCTCCCCAAATGTCTATTAGGGGTAATGAGTGGGGAGGGACTGAAAGGAAATATGACAAAACTTAAGCAACAGCTTAGGGTGAAGATTTTCTGCTTTATGTTTCTTACACTTTCCAACATGCTACAATACATGTTTACATTTATTATAAGAAGGCAGATGGAATTTTGAAATGTCTCCTGTCTGATTTTTCCTTTCCATTCCCCTTGCCCTACCTTCTCCACTTTCCATCACTTTGACTGTGACACCCTGATAACGCCTAACAGTGGCCTCCTGTTGCTTTTCACATTCAGCCCTAATCACTGCCTGGCTTCTGAGCTTCTTTGTAATTCATCCCACCTTACCTATCCAGTTGTATTTCCCCCTGCACGCTCTCAGCACCCGAAGGTATAATCCTAAATTTCAAAGGAAAAAATGACTGCCTTTTACCTAGTTCTGAGGGCTCTCGGAAAAATACCCCATGATGGCTAAAAATCCTTTTCTGGGTAGGTGATAAGAGGCAGAACTAAATACAAAGATGCTGACATGTTTATCTTTGTTCTAGGAACTGACATTATTTATTGATGAGTCATGACTAGTACAAATAATAGCTGCATTTCATAGACGAAATTAAGTAATTTCCCCAAGATCATATGGCTAGAAAGTGTCAAAGAATAGATTAGGACCAGGTCTGCTAGATGCCAAAGCCACATTTTTTTTTTCCATTATACCAATTGTTCCATTATACCATTATTCCCTGGCAAAGAAAACTAGTCATATTTATATTCACTACGGGCTGCTCACATTGATACATCAGCTTTGAAACTAAAACATTGTTTCCAACCAGTATACTTCACTCCCATAACTCTTTTAGCCTATGCCTCATGATTTAGCACATTTTATACTAAACTACACTATATTTTTGCTAATTTTTTCTTATTTGTAAATCCTGTCTTTTTAACCAGATTATTGGTTTAATGAGGTGATGACCATGTGCTAAGCACATACTAAGAATTCACAAACTAAGATCTTCATTTTAGTTGAATGTTTGCTTTATCAAAATAAGTATATTAAAGTTTATATGATTCCTATTAAAAACCTTGAGTAAAAGAGTAGTTTTTCAAACTTGGAGAATATTTAATAAATTAAGTAATGCTTTTACAAAGGCCAGGAAGAAGGTAATATGTGTCTTATTACACTATTATATCATCCTCCATCAATATTTTTCAAACACTGTGGGTTCTGCCACTTTTACAAAGATATACCTTGTCATAATCTACAAAAGAAAATACAAATGGACAAACAATTTAAAATGTAATATACTTATGGGGCGGGTCCATGGCTCACTCGGGAGAGTGCGGTGCTGATAACACCAAGGCCATGGGTTCGGATCCCATATAGGAATGGCCGGTTAGCTCACTGGGTGAGCGTGGTGCTGACAACACCAAGTCAAGGGTTAAGATCCCCTTACCGGTCATCTTTAAAAAAAACAAAATGTAATATACTTATGAAACTATTTGAGGTAGCAGCAGATAGAAATACATTAATTGAAGAAGGTGAAAGCAACTCAACTAATCTTCAAGAAGAAGCCTAAAGACATAATTAAATATGCCTAGAATCTGGGGTTTGCTTTTGTTGTTGTTGTTGTTGTTGTTGTTTTAAATCAAGCTCTGGCAAGTTGTATTAAAATTTTTGTATGGTTTACTTTTCACCAGTCTGTTCTGGCATGCTTCTAATGATATCAGAATCTGCAGGATCAATGATAGCCAGTGTGCCTACTCTGAAGTATTTCCCACACGCTGTGCCCAATTCAATATTATAGCTACTGTAGTGATGGACACCTGTCTTGGATGACATGGCATAGTGCTCTATTTCAGATTCCTCAAAGCTGGGCAGTTGTTGGCAAGGATGACCAATTTTGCTTTGCCTTGTTGGACTTAGAGTCTGCTTGTACCCCAACGTATATTTTCTCCTTTTCAAAACAAGCTGGAGCCTAGAGTTGATTGACTCCAGAGACTTTTTTGTCTTCTTTGCGGCCACTATCTCCCTGCCTTAGGTGCAGGATGGCCCCCGACCAAAAGCAGCCACCAAGATGGCCGGGGAACGAGAAAGGAAGGCGTTCCCACAATGCTAGAATCTGTTTTTCTACAATAAATACTTGAGAAGGGAGAAGCACTTGGTAGACTGACACAAGATGTTTCTGTAATGAGGCTTACTCATATCTGTTACAAAGAAACTCATGATTTTGAAAATGTCAAAATGTCAGAATTTGTTTATAAAGCATTGCTTTTGGAAGGATGATTGCATAATGCAACCAATTATGAAATAAAATTTTCTACCTGGTAAAATGTTTTCTTGTTTCCCCTTCCTGTTCTGCCTCATCAGAAGGAATGGAACAACAGAGGTGTTATTTAGCAACGCATCACTTCATTAGCACAAAGTACATGACTTTCTTTTCTTATAGGAAGTCTTGACAAGTCCCATCTCCACCTCCCTCCAGCATTTTCCTTTTGGATTGGATCTATTCTCACGTAGTACCTGGGTTTGCTTTTAGTGTGTCTTGTTTTCCTTTCCTAGAGCTATTTTGTCTCTCCAGTTAGATGATAAGCTCTCTCAGGATTGGTTTTCTTGATTTTCCATAAAACCACCTTTGCTCTTTGTACAGTGGAGTGTCAAAATAGGCATTCAATAAATTTAATTATTATTGGGTTTTATTTCTTCTAGTGAGACAGAAATGGGGTTGCTCCTCTGTTTCTCTCCTTGATTCTTTGGGTTTCTTTAAAACCACATTCCCAAACACAGCACAGCTGAAATAACAGCACCAGCTTGCAGTTTTACAGTACTATGTACTTCTCAAAGTGTTTTCACATCTCTTATCTCATTTATTTCTCGCCAAAATCCTATGAGGTAAGAAGAGCAGATATGGTTCATCTTATTTGATAGATGGTAAAACAGAGGAAGAGAGAGGTTAAGTGACTTGCCCAGTCTCTCACCACTCCAGTACATCTGCCAGAATTATCTTCCTCAAAATAAATATAAACATGTCATTCCCCTGCATAAAATCATCAACAGGACTCTGGCTGTCTACAGGGTAAAGTGCAAACTCCTTAGCAGAGCATGAAAGTCCCTTCACAGCCTGGCCCCTGCTCCTGGGCAGCTTCATCTCCTGCTGCTTCACTCGGTGCTCTCCACTCCCCCAACCCCACAGAACTCCCCCAGCGCCCCCGCATCATCAGCTCTCAAGACTGCATGCCTCTGGACACGTGGCTGCTTCTGCCTGGAATGCCCTTGTGGGTTTAAACCTCTCACCACCACCTTCCAACCTCAGAACTTCCTGTTCAGTCCCCTGCATGGACATCAAAGGAAACCTCCTGGACAGTCACAGTCTTGCTAATGGCTTCCCCTCTGCTGAGTAAGTTGGCCACTTACTACAAACCGCCAATCCCTACGCTTGTGCCTTTGATGCTCTTCCTTACCCTGCTCTGTATATTTTTCCCCATAGAATTTATTACCTTCTAATACACTATATGAATTGGGCTGGCCGATTAGCCCAGTTGGTTAGAAGGCGAAGTTAGAACACCAAGGCCAAGGGTTCAGATCCCTGTACCAGCCAGCCACCAATAATAATAATAATAATAAATATAAGGTTTAAAAATACCAAATACTATATGATCTGCTTATTTATGAAGCCTTCTTGTCTGTCTTCCTCTGCTAGAACAGAAGCCCCACAAGGGCAGGGAGCTTTGCTGTTTTTGCTCACTGGTGTATCCCAAACACCTGGAACAGTGTCTGATACTTAAGAAGTGCACAATACATTTAAAAAACATTAATTAAGCAGCCACTGTCCTGGCACTGAGGCTGCACAGATAACACACAATCCTTTGGTGTGGAGATACACAGTGTGTTAAGTGCAGCAAAAGAGGTATGCAGGGCAGGAGATGAGAACACAGATAAGAAGCAACTATGGAGACAGGGGCCCACAGGGTGCAGATGACAGCAGCAGACAGGGAAGGCTTAGGCTTCGTCCAGAGGGCGTGTGTAAAGAGAGACTTGACAACCATAGACACATCAGCCAAGGTCAGAAGGAGGTGGGCAGAATCTTTGCATTGGAGGAATCACAAGAAAATATTTTATAGCTTGATTAGGGTGCATATGGAGTAAGATAACCAGAGAAGTAATAACAGTTTATATCCATATAGAAAAAGGAGACCAGGGCCAGCCCGTGTCTCACTTGGGAGAGTGTGGTGCTGATAATACTAAAGCCACGGGTTCGGATCCGACCAGTTAGCTCACTTGGGAGAGCATGGTGCTGACAACGCCAGTCAAGGGTTAAGATCCCCTTACTGGTCATCTTTTTAAGAAAAAAAAAAAGGAGACAGAGCTCCTGAGCAGAAGGAACCATGTCTTCACCTCAGATTCAGATGTAACTGGGTTGCTTCTACCTCCAAAACAACTGTGCTTCAGAACACCCTTTCTTTGTAATTAAAAACTGCCAGAAATGATTAATTCTGATATTAATAGTTTAGAGAGGAAAACAGTCTGGAGTCAGAACATTTCACCTTGATCCCCTGAGACTTTAGAAGAAAATCCTAGAGCTAGGCCTCTCTTGAAATATTAATCCCTCTCATTCATGGAGCTCTGGATCAGCAGAAATTCAATATGTATTCCTTTACTGAAGCCCTTTCTTTTGCCCTTTTTTAGTTTGAAAAGAATTTTCAGGGCCGGCCCCTGTGGCACACTCGGGAGAGTGCAATGCTGGGAGCACTGCGGTGCTCCCGCCGCGGGTTCGGATCCTATATAGGGATGGCCGGTGCGCTCACTGGCTGAGCGCGGTGTGGGAGACACCAAGCCAAGGGTTGCGATCCCCTTACCGGTCACAAAAAAGACAAAAAAAAAAGAAAAAGAAAAGAATTTTCATAGAGATACATCTAGCTGGAGATGAATTGTAGTATTTGGCTTAATTTTAAAAGAGTAATATTTTTATTTGATTGGCTCAATGTTTTTAAGCCATCTAATGAGTATTAAGCACTTTGCTGGGCCACTTTCTACAAAGACAACTAACTCAGGGTCGTGGCTGGTAGGGAGAGGCAAACATACATATAAGTGTAATATGTTATACAGAGAAGTATGGAAATATACATATGGTACAGATGGCAGACAAAGAAGGGAGTGCATTCTTCTGGGGAAAAAGGGAAAGGGTAGTGGCATAAAAGGTGTCCAAGAAGAGGTCATGCTTCCCCAGGCTACCGAGCTGGGACAGTAGGGGGCCAAGGGCCTAAGCCATGGAACAACTCCCTGACATCTGCAACCAGCCCAGGGACTACCACCGAGCTGCCAACAGAAGCACCTTGGGCTCCAAGGCCACAGAGGTGGGGGGCCGAGGGCTTCAGCCACATCCCCCTGACAAGTGCATCCAGCCCAACAACAACTGAGTCACCGTTGGAAGCCCCCTGGTCTCCCCTGCCAGAATGAGGGGGATGCCACTGGCCCTGACCACGCCTTCCCTCCTTCCTGCTCCTCCCAGCCTATTTCCCTCCCCCTTTCCCTCTACCCCTCCTCCCTGTCTGCTCTGCAATAACATCTTAAAATGTAAAAAAAAAAATAATACTAATAAAATTTTTAAAAATAAAAAAATAAATTAAACAAAAAAAAAGAGGTGATGCTTGATCTGAGTTTTGAAAGTTAGTGTGTGTTCATCAGTAGGCATTGGACATGAACATTCAAGGTAAATAGAGGAGCACAAAGACGTGAGGATCTGAAACAGGCTGGTGTGTTCAGAGAAGTACAAACAGCTCAGTATGGCTGGACCTGGGATGTGTGTAGGCGCTGAGACACCTGAGTGGTTTTTGTTTGTTTGTTTTGTTTTTATATATACCGTGGTAAGGAGTTGGGATTTTATTCAGTCAGCCAGTGTTTCTCAAACTGTGATCTAAAGAAAACCTGCATCAGACTCTTTCAGAACTTTCTTGTTAAAATGAAGATCCCTAATGATTCAGAATCTCAAAAAGAATGATGGGTGAGGTCAGAAAGAACAAGTATCTGCAAAGCTCTCCAGGTTATTCCTATGTGCAATAAAGTTTGAGTACTGCTGTTATAGGCAACAGGCAGCCATTCAAAGGTTTTAAAGAAAGGAGAAACAATCAGATTTGCTTTTACAAAGATTTTTTTCTTGGTAGTAGAATTACACAAGGTCCTAAACTCAGATGCTTAAAGGGACTAGGCATGTGACATAAATTAATAACATAGGCTGGGTGAAATAAAACAGGGAGTGGTAGGAACTGTGGCAAACCAAAGAGCACATACCCTGACTAAAGGGTGCAACCCTTGAGCAGCTTCAACTAATTGGTGACTAGTAGGAATTCCAATCCAGTGTTGTCAGACTATTCACTTTTTCACAATAAACTGGCCATCCATATTTTAAAATAAAATCTCCCAGTATTTAAACTGCAACTCTATCAGTAAGGTCCTTAGTTGTAAGGCACAGAAACTGATTCTGGGTGATAAAGTAGAAAAAACATTTAATAAAAAGACACCTGATGTATCTTTATTAAAACCACTTTGTAAAAACTGGTAAACATATGTATACCTTGTGTTCCAACAACTTCATTCCTAGACATATACCTAATTAAAAATAGGCATTTCCCCAAAAGACAAGTACTAGAATGTTCACGGCCGTGCTATGAATCTTACAAAAACTGGAAACTACCCAAATGCTCATTAACACTAGAAAGGATAACACAGTGTTATACATTTGCACAGTGGAATACACACAATCGGAATGAATGATCTACAACTACATGCAGCAATACTGATGATCTCACAAACACAATGTTAAGCCAAAGCCAGAAATAAGAATACATATTGTTTGATTCCATTTACTTTTAACACAAAACACGCAAAATTAATCCATGCTGTTAGAAATCATAATAGTGGTTACCCTTGGAGGGGAGTGTTATAATTAAATGGGAACACAATGGGGTTTTTTGAGGTTCTTGTAATACCGTCTCTTCTTTGGGATGCTGGATACAATGGTATGTTCAGTTTGTACAGATTCACTGGGCCATACATTTATGACAAAGTGCAGGAGTATACCTAGAGCATTCATTTTTAACACCCCCCCCCTTCTAGGTGACAAAATAATTTTCAGTAATAGTCATGAAATAAAACTAAAATAAAAGAATACCATAAAAGAAATGTGGAGAGCAAATGTTTTTAAGTTAAATTCCACATATACAACCATACATATATGTTTTAAAATAATTAACAATATGTAAAGAAAAAAATTTCTATTTTAAAGATATTCAAATTCAGTAAAATATGTTATGTATGAAGTAAAATTCGCATTTACCATATCAGAAATATTATAAGGCAGTTCACTCTCTGTTTAAATTTTAAACACAAATAAAAACATCAAGTAGTTACACAGATTGACAGAATCAGAGTCATTTAAGTTCTGTTTCGTCTTTACAGTCATGGTTATATCAGTTGTTTATTTCAAACCTCCTATTTAAACACATAAATATGTAGGACCATACGGGTCAGAGACACAAACTGTGCCAAAAGCAGCTCAAGAAATTCTAAACCTTTAAGACTGACTGTTGAAAATGTTCACATGTAGCTAAGCCCACACGTGTGTCAGGGCCCAACTGTATAACTGAGAGTTCTCCAAATTAACTTTCTTGCAGAATACCATGATTATTAATGGATAACAAATTTTAAATGTGCTGATTTGATTCTTGCATATACTCATATATATTTTTAAAAATTCAACAGTAACTGCACCAATGACCTAAACTTAACCATCAAAAGATTTTTTGTTTTTACAGGGACGACAATTTTAGCACTGACATTATTTAAAATTGACTGTATGTGGTGGTAACAAAAGGCAGACCAGACTTTCAATCAGCTTCATTATTGTTTTTATTTATTTTTTTATTATTTTTTTTCCTTTTTGTCTTTTTTACTGACCGGTAACGGAATCGCAACCCTCGGTGTCGCACCCGTACCAGGGACCAGCAATGGAATCGCAACCCTCGGTCTTGCGCCCGCACCACGCTCAGCCAGTGAGCGGGAACCGGTCTCCACATGGGATCCAAACCCTCAGCGGGAGCGCTGCCACGCTCCCAAGCGGCGCACTCTCCAGTGCGCCACTGGGCCGGCCCTCATTATTGTTTTTAAGTGACCTATAGACAATGCACCTCCTTATTATCTGTACCTGGGGCAAACCCTTCCCACTACCCCACTCTTGGTATGCTACCAGATAAGTGCGCTTCAATAAAAAAGTAAAAAGAAGAAAATTCCTTCGTCAGCTCACAAGATTTGGGGGCGAGCTGGATAAACAAGCTTGAGGCTGTTCTAGAAACAATAGCGCAAAATGCATGGCTCGCCAGGCCTGGTAAGAAAACCATCACTGCTGCTGCTGCCTTGGGGAGCAGAAGAGGAAACAACCACACCACTGCTGTCCCTGAAATGCAGAGGCCTTTGCCATCACCTTTTCCAAGCAAACAGATTTTGCATAGAGCTTTCTTCTTCAAGTTGTTCACTTCCAAATGTTAGTATCAAGTGGGTCTATCTAATTGGTGGAGGCTAGGTTAAATTTTGGGGAAATTGCTTTCTGGATTCCCTCAGGAGATCATAACAGAGGTGTTCAAAAAGTGCTAGGCAGCCAAAAAAAATTTTTGTAGACAAAATTCACTACAATCCATCTTTTAGCTGTTCAATAGCAACATATGTCTGTATTGTATACTTAATACCACCACAGGAACAATCACAATAAAATTCTCCCATCTACCATAATGCAAATATCACTCATGCAAATAAAGGGACACTCTTTGTCCAAGATAGAGACATTCTAGGGAGCTGGCCATTTAGCTCATGGGTTAGAGCGCATTGTTAGAATGCCAAGGTCAAGGGTTCAGATCCCCTTACCAGCCAGCTGACAAAACAAATAAACAAAACAACAACAAAAAAGGGAGACAATCTAAATAACAAACAAAAAAAGCTCATCCAAATACTTTTATGCAGCTTAAATTCTTAGCTCTCTGGATGATGTGCAGATTCTGACCCATTTCCTATAGGCCCAGTGATCTTAACACTGAAAGTTAAGGTAACTGATTCCAACACAGTTCACTGAATATGCAAAGGGGAAAGAACAGGAATGCAGTAACAACTCCAAGTGAGGGAGGAAGAGACTAGGAAACATGTGGGAGGCACAGAAAGTGTCAAACACTGTATTCTGGCAGAGAGCATGAGGACCACGTGCGTTGGTGGTGGTATAAGAAGATCTTGCTTAGCATGTCTAATAGCCCTGAGCTTTGCCTGCTGGAGGAATCCTCTTAGTCCATTATTATCCAAAGCCTCATCTGAGAAGGGGTTTAGAAAGAATGCCTTTCCTGGGGACCACAAAGAAACTTCATGGGCCACTTCTAGTAGGTGTGAGTTTAGGGACCTGCTATGGCCTTAGGCATTGCAAAACCAAAGCCCATTGCTAGACAAGTCTGGAGTTTCTTTGGCAATATACTTTTGGGAGACAATTTTCCATGGGTCTCTTGTATCTCTACATATCTTGCAAGCAGAATCACTGACTGTTCTTTGTTTCACACTATCTTTTCAAGGATGTTTATATAACAAATAGTCTAGGAAGATAGAGATAGCGTTTTCCTATGGAGAAAAAGGTAGGTGTGCTTACTGTGCATGATAAAATATTTGGGTTCCTTCTCTGTAATGCAAACCCCAGTGTTGTGCTAACACACATCTGGGTCCATCTACACAGGCCCCACAGGAATTGGGGGTAAGGTGAGCTGATGCAAACATGCTGATGTGCTCATGTGGCTTACTCTGCTGTGAGTTAAGTCCGTTGTCTCTGACCCGTGAATCTTATGTCTTCAGCTGAGAAACTATGGCAGGCTAACTTTAAGAAGCTTGCAAGTAGGGTAAAATCTCAGAGCTTTCACGTTCTTGACATTACCCACCTCAAAAATATGAAAGGCTTCCTTGCAGCCTCATGCAGAAGTAGCCATAGCCAAATCTTTTCTAGAGTCTTTAAGTCTTTTTTTCTTCTTACTAGACAATGTGTTCTGCATTCCCCTAGCCCTTAGATTAACCCTTTTTGAGGAAATTTGAAACAATAGGCTCTGTGGGAAGAGATCTTTAAGTTGGTCTTTATCAATGTATTTCTTTATTATGTATTTCTGGCTGAGAACTTCTAAAGGAAGAGTCTTCAGAAAGGCCTAAGGCTCTGTTTTTGTCCACTTGCTGCAGTCAGCCTTGCCAGTGTCAGCCCAGGGGGTATAAACTGGCTTTTCAACCTGAAGGGCTCCAGAGCATAGAGCTCTCAGTCAGTTGAGATTGGAGGCTACAAGCACAATGGCTCTCAGCCTAGCTGTATGTATACTATCCATCTTTGCTTACAAGGTAGTCAACTCTAGTCTGAATTTACTTCTACCTTTTGGAACTTTGCTGAAAGTGGCAAGAAGTAACCAGGATCTGTTAACATAAATTATATCTACCCTTTCCCCTAACAACAACATGGATTCTATTCAAAGAAACAAAAGGAGACAGTTTTCCATGGAGAATGTTTTGACATCATATAACAAGGGTCATGCTCTTTCTAGCTTATGAAATCTGTGTCCTCATTGTCTAAGCCATACTTCTTTCATTATGCCAACGCAATATTTTAGGTTTTATTACTTGAAGCACTCCACTGCTGGTACCAAATCTGTTCTATTAGGTTGGCTGAAACTAACAAAATAAAATCAACATATAGTGGCTTAGACAAATAAGGAGTATTTTCCTTGCAAAAGTAGAAATCTAGAGGTAAATTCTTTGGGGATGAAAGGGTGGTTCCCTAATGAACCAGGACCCAGGTTTCTTTTAGCTTTCAACTCCATCCCCTTACCTTGTGGAATTCATTTTCAGCTTGTTGCCTTGAGGTTGAAAAATGGCTGTCCCACCTCCAACTTTGCATCTACATCCACGGTAGAAACAAGGGAAAAGGCAAAAGGATAAAGGCTCCTGCAAGTTAAGTTAGCCTCCATTTAAAGAACTTTGCAGAAAGTCCCATATAGTAATTTCCTGTCAGCTTATCAGCAAAAGATGCCACATCCCCACTCTCAACTGTAGAAAAGGCTGGGAAATGTAATTCTTTTAGTTAGGCAAGATGCCACCCTGAACAAAAGCAGGGTTCTGCTAGTAAAGTAAAAGGAGAGAACATATATTGGATAAGTTGCCAGCAGTGCCTGCTACAGCAATTAATTGAAATTTTAAAAAAATGTTATACAGGGGCCGGCCCGGTGGTGCACTCAGCAGAGTGCGGCGCTTGGCAGTGCGGCGGCGCTCCCGCCGAGGGTTCGGATCCTATATAGAGACGGTCAGCTCACTGGTTGAGCGCGGTGCGGGTGCGACACCAAGTGGCCCGGTGGCACACTCAGCAGAGTGCAGCGCTTGGCAGTGCGGCGGCGCTCCCGCCGAGGGTTCGGATCCTATATAGAGACGGTCAGCTCGGCCCGGTGGTGCACTCAGCAGAGTGCGGCGCTTGGCAGTGCGGCGGCGCTCCCGCCGAGGGTTCGGATCCTATATAGAGACGGTCAGCTCACTGGTTGAGCGCGGTGCGGGTGCGACACCAAGGGTTGCGATCCCATTACCAGTCACGAAAAAAGACAAAAAGGAAAAAAAAATGTTATACAGGACAAATAAAATATATCTTTAGGCTATGACTGTTCTGAAGGTCTTCTGAGCACAGTCTCAGAGAATGAGCAGTAGCAAGACGGTGAAAGTGGAAGTAGGGGGAACAGTTAGGAGAAGACTCCAACAGTTCAGACTAGATGAGGAGGGTCTGAACACTAGTGAGAATGAAAAGGATAGTACTGCTCAGTGTTAAGAAAAATGGTCCCTCCCTACTCCTCACGTCTCCTTCCAGTGGAGGGAGCTTTACCGAGTGTCCATTTTGACCTTCAGGTCTCTCCATATATTTATCTCACACTGCCCAGCGGCGAAGTAGAGTGATTTATCAAGTTGGTACATGTGGGCAGAGTA
Organism: Galeopterus variegatus; assembly: GCF_000696425.1. NCBI lineage: Eukaryota > Metazoa > Chordata > Mammalia > Dermoptera > Cynocephalidae > Galeopterus > Galeopterus variegatus. The sequence goes on from NW_007726470.1 coordinate 589,908, forward strand.
ATGAGGGAGGCTCATTGAAGGTTTGCCATTTTCCACTAGGGAGGGGCCTTCCGTGAAGACCAGCCTTGTGCTGGGAACTGGAGGTTTACCTGGCTCTGCAGAGCGGGGAGTCAGCCTGGCTCTGCCTTTTTTTTCTTCTTGGGCAAGCTGGCCACAGAGAACATGAGGTCTGTGCTCCTCCAAGGTGTGAGTCTTTCCGTACCAGAGGTTTCCCTATCTAGCCTTTCTAGATTCTGGGATTGAGGATTATTGGCATATATCATTAACAGGTCAAAAGCCATAGCATATAACCTAGCCTCTATCCATAATGAAGATGCTATTTGTCCCCCATCAGCCTCTCCTGTGCACTTTTTTATTGCTTTTTAAAAAGAATTGCATTGACATAATTCACTTGCCACACAATTTACTCATTTAAAGTTTACAATGCAATGGTTTTCAGGATATTCACACAGTTTGCAACCATGTCCACAATCAGTTTGAGAACATTTTCATCTCTCCATAAAGAAACCTCTTACCCTTTTGTCATCACTCCCCATTCTTGTCCCTCAGACATTTCCCCACCATTTCTGTCAAATGGGATCAAACACTATGTGTTGTTTCTGGCTTTTGCCACTTAGCATAATATTTTTAAGTTTCATTCATGTTGTAGCATGCACCAGTCCTTCATTCCTTTTTATTGTCAAATAATATTCCCTTGTAAAAATATACCACATTTTGTTTATCCACTCATCAGGTGATGGACATTGGGCTATTATAAACGTTTTGGCTATTATGAATAATGCTGCTATGGACATTCATGTACGTGTTTTTGCATGGACATATATTTTCAATTCTCTTGGATATATACCTAGGAGTGGAATTGCTGGGTCATACAACTCTATGTTTAGCCTTTTGAAAAACTGCCAGACTGTTTTCCAAAGTGGCTGCACCATTTTACATTCCCCCCATTGGGGTAAAGGGTCCCAAATTCTCCACATCTTCATCAGCACTTTCTATCATCTGTCTTTTTTATTAGAGCCACTCTAGAGGGAATGAAGTGGTATCTCACTGTGATTTTTCATTTGTATTTCCCTGCTGGCTAATGAATGCCCTTTTTATTTATTTTATTTATTTATTTTTTTCCTTTTTGTCTTTTTTCGTGACCGGTAATGGGATCGCAACCCTCGGTGTCGCCCTTTTTATTTATTTTATTTATTTATTTTTTTCCTTTTTGTCTTTTTTCGTGACCGGTAATGGGATCGCAACCCTCGGTGTCGCCCTTTTTATTTATTTTATTTATTTATTTTTTTCCTTTTTGTCTTTTTTCGTGACCGGTAATGGGATCGCAACCCTCGGTGTCGCGCCCGCACCGCGCTCAACCAGTGAGCAGACCGGTCTCTATATGGGATCCGAACCCTCGGTGGGAGGGCTGCTGCACTCCAAGCGCCGCACTCTACTGAGTGCGCCACCGGGCCAGCCCTGAATGCCCTTTTTATTTTGGCCTGGATAATGGTTTCATGTATGTTGTTCACTGTTATAACTCATCAACGTGTACACTTACTATTTGTGCATTTTTCTGAACATAAGTTATACTTAAATACAAAAGTTTATTTTAAAAGTACATATTCTACATTAAATAAAGAATTCTTACAATGTTGAAAATAAAATCACCAGCAACAAAAAAGAAGAGACAGGAGCAGCAGCTAGACACACATGGATAGAAATCTTTGCTTACTGATGCTCTGTGTCTCCTGGAGCTGCCTAACTCTTCTGAGCCTTTGTTGCTTCATCTTTAAGTAAAATAATAATAATATTTCACAGGATTGTGGTTAGTATGGCTCACATAGGATGAAGTTCAAAATAATAAGATTTTCCTCCTAAAACATAAAAATTAACAGCTCATAAAACTACTCTTGCATTTGCACTGTTTGCAGTTGGTAAGCCTCTTGATTAGTGCATTAACTTTTTTCTCTCTGGTATAACATGCCTTCCTGAAGTCATTTTAAAAACAAATCATGAACGTGTCTTCCTTGGATTCAACAGATGTATGAATGTTTCAATAACTGGCTATGTCACATGAAGGTAAGAGGTTAACCTTATGAATTTTCTCTTACTACAAAAACTAATAGGAAGATTAACGCTTTCTAATAGTCAAAGGGTTCGAGATTTAAGATACTGCATTAGTTCTACTGTTGGATCTACAGCTCAGGTGCAATATATTTTAGAAAGGCACCAAGCAACTGGTTTAAACATTATTTGTTTCACCTGTAAAGCCACTATAATCATATGTTGCATCAGTAGTATAAAATTTAATTATTGGCTATAATTCCCTGAGATCCTAAGATGATAGTAGCTTTGTAAATTCAGTGTTACATCACAACAGCTTAGAGATTCCAAGGTTCCCACCATAAGTAGCATTATAAAAATTTAACTTGCATTTACATAAACCTTTTATTTACAAAATTACAACTTTAGATTTCAAACTTTTCTCTGTTTCAATCAAGATTAGGTTCATCTGTGTTAAGAGAAAACCAAAATAATAGTGCATTAAATAAGATGGAGGTTTATTTTTCTCTTATGTAAACACAAGTCTAAAGGTAGGCAGTCACTTGCTGGTACCACATCTTCCTGATGTCATCAGCGATATGGGCTCCTTCCATCTTTCCTCTACACCATCATGGCTTAAATCTTCCAGGCCATGTCTTGGTTTTAGTTTGGTTGCTGCAGCTACCACGTCAAGTTCCTGTTTTAGGCAGCAAAAAGGAGGAAGGGGCAAAGACAAGAGAGTCAGCTTTCAGGCTGTTAGCTCCTTTTAAAGAGCTTTCCCAGAAGGCCCTCTCAAAATTTTCATTTACATCTCATATGGCTATAATAAAACTGATAAATTTGGTTTTATAGCAGGGCACATTGCTACACCTACACCTACACCTTTGTTCTGCTACTAAGGAATAAGAGGATGGGTATCAGGTTGACAAGTTGCAGTCTTTGACACAATTTTACAAATTCTTTACCATGTCTTTCTAGAATGTTGTATCATTCATTTTTATTCAAAATTAAAATTTGTTATTCAAAATCAAAATTTAAAGCAATTACCATAGATTTGTTACAGATCTATTTAGTGAGTTAACTTTTAGGATATAATTCATGAATACAACAAATACTTATTCCATCTTCTTTGTATTGGGCACTTTGATAAGGGATGGGATACAATAATGACACATCCCCCACCTTTTAAGAGCTCACAATTCATTGATTCAGTAAATATATGATGTACTAATTATTATAAGTGATGCCCATTTGAAATTGGTTACCCTCTATATATAGCATTAGTACTAAGGTAATCCACTACATGTACCATTTTAACATAAAAACATACTTTTATTTATCACATGAATAATTTTACAGTTTTGAGATGCCTGATACAGACTTGAAGACAAATTTTAGATATCGGTAGCATACAAAACATTCTCTTTGCAAAAAATCCAAGTTTTGGTCCAATAATAAAATTTCAAGTCAATATATTAATATGGCCTTTGCAAATAGAATAAAAAATATGGCTAAACCCAGGTTTCCCAGAAATTTAGTCAGAAAGAACAAGAGAATAACAGAAAAGAGACAAATTTAACAATACACATAAATATTTGGTTGTATTTTTCAGGTAAAAAATCAGCTAAAGGAATTTTGTCTTGCAGAAGATTGGGACTTTGTTCAACTTCCTGGTAATTCCTTTTTGGAAAGTTCCCAGGCTTATTTTTAAGAAACTCTAAAAAATATGATACAATAACAACAGGTTGCTATCATGGTGGTATAAATGGTAACTCTTATTTTATTACCTTTAACACACTAGTGACCTATGTTTTGGGCATATGATCAAGTTGAAATTGCCCAGCTCTAATTTCAACTGGCTCCAAATTTCTTTATTGGAAACATTTAAAACTTTTCATGCCATATACAGTAGAACAGACAATATTTCTTTGACTTCTTGCCTGAGTTAAGGGAGATTTAAGCAAAAAAGAAAAAAAAATTGACCACAGAACGTTCATTCTATTTTATAAAAACAAAGCTTAAAATTTTTTGATTCATTGAAGAATCAATTTGACCTCTGATATCATCAGAAACGAACACAAAGCATAAGAATACGGAATATACATCTTTCCCTATGGGTTGGCCCCTATGTCCCACTCGGGAGTGGTTCCCCTACCCAGAAGCTATTTAGAATGGAACCCAATTACCTGAGTTCTGAGAATTCAGACAAAAGTTTAGAAAAACAGATTTCAGGCTGGGGCACATAGCATTCTTATCCCCATTCAAGATGTATCCCTTAATTTTGTTCTCTCTGGTTTCCCAGGTTCCTAGCACAGTGCCCGGCACATAACAGAGAATTTTTGGGTGAATGAATAAAAGTTTAAAATATCAGATAATTTTGTTCATATCCTTTCACCACCTCCCTTTCAAGAATTTCCCTGGAACGAATGTTCTTTTACTTCAGAAGAACCATAGAATGAAGAAAAATACTAAAAAGGAGAAGGCTTTTAAATATTCAGTGAAATAGTATATGTATTTTTCAGTTTGTATTCCTAGAACTTTGCAATAATAAGGTCTTTGGGGGAGAAGCTCAGGGATTATTCCTTCACTGCCAACAGATATTTCATGACTGTCTGCTTGTTGCTTTCATGCAAGAATAAATCCTTCTAAGTTCAGTCCAGTCAGATGTTTGTGTCCTCCCCCCATCTACTTTTTTTTTTTTTTTTTTTTTTTTTTTTTTTTTCCCGGGATTTTTTTAATTTTTTTTTTTTTGGGGGATTTTTTTTTTTCTAGAACTTTGCAATAATAAGGTCTTTGGGGGAGAAGCTCAGGGATTATTCCTTCACTGCCAACAGATATTTCATGACTGTCTGCTTGTTGCTTTCATGCAAGAATAAATCCTTCTAAGTTCAGTCCAGTCAGATGTTTGTGTCCCCCCCCCATCTTCTTTTTTTTTTTTTTTTTTTTTTGCTGTACCTGGCATTTTTTAAATCTGTTTTTTTTTAGAGGAATTTATTTTTTAATGGAAACATATTGATTGTACATATTCATGGGGTGCCATTATATTTCAATACATGTATACAATGTGTGATGGTCAAATGAAGGTAGTTAGCATGTTTATCATTGCAAAAATGTATCATCTTTTTGTGATGAGAACATTTGAGCTCCTCTCTTCTAGCCTGGCATTTTTATATTGAGGTATAATTATGATATCAATAAACTTCAGATTTTTTTAAGTGTACAATAAATTATATATGTATTATACACAACCGTGACACAATTACAGTCAAAATAATGAACATATCCATAACCCTCCAAAGTTTTCTCATGCCCTTCTGCAAACCATCGCTCCCTCCTCCTTGCCCAGTTCCTCTCCCTCAGGCAACAACCCTACAGTGCTGCCACTAGCAATTAGTTTGTATTTTCTACAGTTTTATATAAATGGAATCATACAGTGTGTCTAGCTTCTTCAGTGCAGCAGAATTATTTTGAGATTCATTCATGTTATTACATGTATCAATAGACCACCCTTTTTTTTTACTGCAGAGTTGATACATAACAACTTGTTTATGTATTCCATGCACCTGTTGATGAACATTTGGGTTGTTTCTCCTTTTTTTAGCTGTTAAAAATAAAGCTTCTGCCTTTTTGAAAAATAGCTTCTCTAAAAGCTAAACATAAAGTTAGCATACGACCCAGCAATTCCACTGTTAGGTACATACCCAAGAGAAATATTAACATATGTACACACAAAATCTTGTGCACAAATGTTAGAAGCATTATTCATAATAGCCAAAAAATGGAAACAACCCAAATGTCCAGCAGCTGATGAGTGGATAAATAAAATGTGGCATATCCGTCACAATGGAATATTAACAAGCAATTGGAAAGAAGGACTGATACATGCTATAACATAGATAAGCCTTGAAAACATTATGCTGAATGAAAGAAGCCAGACATAGAGGGCCATATATTTTATAATTCAACTTATATGAAATGTCCAGAAAAGGCAAATTCATAGCTATAGAAAACGTAGTGGTTGCCACGGGCTTGGGGGGGCGGGTTAAGGGAAGGGGAGTGATTGCTAATGGGTACACAGTTTCTTTTTGGGGTGACGACAACATTCTAAAATTAGATGTGGTGATGTTTGCACAACTCTGTGAAAATATCTAAAAACTACTGAATTGTATACTTTAAAAGGGTGATTTTTATGATATGGAATTTTAATTCAGTAAAGCTATTATTTTTAAAAGCTGCAATGAACATTCATGTACACAGCTTTGTATGAAAATACACTTCCATTTCTCTCGGATAAATAACTTAGTAGTAGAATGGCTGGGTCATATGATAGTGTATGTTGGACTTTTTAAGAAACTGCCACTCTTGGTCAAAGTGACTGTACCATTTTACATTTTCTAGCATCAGTATATGAGAGATCCAGTACCCACACATACCCACCAACACTTGGTGTGGCCATTCTTTTAATTTTAGACATTCTAGTAGGTATGTAGAGCTGATTATAGTAGTAATTCACATTTCCCTAATGATTAATGATATTGGTTTCTTCCCTTGTGCTGATTGGATATCTGTACACATTCTTTGGTGAAATTTAAATCTTTTGCCCACTTTTTAATTGGGTTGCTTGTTTTCTTATTACTGAGTGTTGAAAGTTTGGGGTTTTTTTTGTTTGTTTGTTTTGTTTTTTTGTGTGACCAGTAAGGGGATCACAACCCTTGGCTTGGCGTCGCCCACACCGCGCTCAGCCAGTGAGCACACCGGCCATCCCTATATAGGATCTGAACCTGCGGCGGGATTTTTTTTGTTTGTTTGTTTTGTTTTTTTGTGTGACCAGTAAGGGGATCGCAACCCTTGGCTTGGCGTCGCCCGCACCGCGCTCAGCCAGTGAGCACACCGGCCATCCCTATATAGGATCTGAACCTGCGGCGGGAGCACCGCTGCACCCAAGTGCCGCACTCTCCCGAGTGTGCCACGGGGCCAGTCCGAAAGTTTTTTTTAATACATTCTGGAAACAAGTCCTTTTCAGATATGTGGTTTGCCAATATTTTCTCCCAGTCTACTTCTTCATTTTCTTAGCAGTGTCTTTCAAAGAGCAGAAGTTCTTAATTCTGATGACATCCAATTTACCAGTTTTTTAATTCACAGATCATGCTTTCAGAGATGTAGAGTCATGTGTCACTTAAGAATAGGGATACGTTCTGAGAAATGCGTTGTTAGGCAATTTCATCCTTCTGCCAATATCATAGAGTACACTTACACAAACATACATGGTAGAGCCTACTACACACCTAGGCTATATAATATAGCCATTATAATCTTAAAGGACCACTGACTGAGACATCATTATGAGGTGCATGACTATCTCTAAAAATTTTTACCTAACCCCAGGTCATGAAATTTTTCTTCTGTGTTTTTCCCTAGAAGTTTAACAGTTTTAGATTTTACATTTAGGTCTAAAATCCATTTTAAGTTAATTTTTCCATATGGTACAAAGTATAGACTGTTTAACTTTTCTCACATATGGATATCCAATTGATGAAAACTACATTGCCTTTCCATCTTGGTCAAAAATTAATTGACCGTATATTTATGAGTCTATCTCTAGGCTCTGTATTCTGTTCCTTTGACCTATTTGTCTGTCTTGATGCCAATACCACACTGTCTTGATTACCATTACCATTTTACATTCCTACCAGCAATTTATTAGAGCTCCAGTTGCTCAATATCCTTGTTAGCACTTGCAATTGCCAGTTAAAAAAATCTGTTTTAGCTATTATAATAAGTGCTAGTGGTATCTCAAAATGATTTGAATTTGTGCTAAAATTGGGTATTTTTTACTACTGAGTTTCCCATTATTTTTTCTTAATCTAATTTTCCTTAGTTTCCTAAACAAAAACAATAAGAATCTTAGGTGTGTATCAAAGCCTCTATATTAGTCAGTTTGGGTGCTTATAACAAAATACTTGGAACTGTATTTTATAAAGAAAATAAAATTTATTGCTTACAATTTCAGAGGCTGGGAAGTCCAAAGTCCAGGAAATACATTTGGTGAAGGCCTTGGTAGTGGCAACAGTGACTAGAGGTCTCACATGGCAGAAAATGGTGGAGAAGAGAGAGACTCTCATGTGCTCTCCTTTTAAAGCCCTCAGAATCACACTCCTGATCACCATTATTTATTCATTCACTACCAAATGGTCCTACAATCTAATCCCCTCTTGGAGGGCCCACTTTTCAATTACCATTATAGGATTTCCCACCCTCAACAGTTACAGTGGGAACTAAGCTTCTAATATATGGACCTTGGGGGACACAATTCAGTCAATCAACAGCAGCCTCCTCATGTTTTCTTGCACTTTCAGATAAGAAGGAAGCTTGCAATTACTGCAAGTAGATAGTTTGCCCCAGAATATTAGAAGGCATTGGCTTGAGTTCAGGCCTAAACTCTGGAGTCACCTTGACTTCCTCTCACACCCCATATCTGATCTGTCAGTAAATAGTATCAGTTTTATCATTAAAACACCCAAAATTCAATCAATTATTCACCACCTCTTGCCTGGCTATCTGCAATACCTTCCTAACTGGTCTCCCTACTTTGGCCCTTAGCCAACTTAAGTCAATTTGCAACACACCTGTAAGTGATCTTTTACCAGACCATTCCTTCACTCAAAAAAGTTAAGTTTGATCTCCACTCTTCTGCTCAAAACCTGTTGGAGGTTTCTCAATGCATTAACAGTCAAAGCCAAGATTGTTACTATGGCCTATAAGATCGCATCTGAACTGGCCACGCTATCTCATCTCCTATTTCTCCCCTCTTACTCAAATCCAGCCCACAAGCCTCCTTCCCCTGCTGTTCTGCATGAAAAGCTTTCTCCTCAGATTTCTTCATTGATACTCTCCTCATTTCCTTCAAGTCCCAAAATCATTTGAGCTGTTTTCTTCGGTCACTCCATCTAAAAAGGCACGTACACGCACTCACACACCATCCTTTTTCTCTGTTTTTGTCTTCTTAGTAGTGCTGCTTAACATGTTCCATACAGTAATTATTTAATAATAGCTTACACATACAGCGCTCACCATGTTCTAAGTGCTTTATATATTAATTTAGTTAATACTCATGACAACACTATGAGGTAAGTATTTAACGATTTTTGTTATTCCAAGAGGAAACAGAAACCCAGAGATTAAGCAATTGCCCCAAAAAACACGTCCATGCTCACCATGTTCTAAGTGCTTTATATATTAATTTAGTTAATACTCATGACAACACTATGAGGTAAGTATTTAACGATTCTTGTTATTCCAAGAGGAAACAGAAACCCAGAGATTAAGCAATTGCCCCAAAAAACACGTCCATCCAACAGTGCAGCCAGGAATCCATCCCAAGGATCTGACTCTGGAGTCCATGCACCGTAAAACACGATGCCATCCAGGACTGCTTTTCTAATTACTTTTTTTTTTAAAGATGACCGGTAAGGGGATCTTAACCCTTGACTTGGTGTTGTCAGCACCACTCTCCCAAGTGAGCTAACCGGCCATCCCTATATGGGATCCGAACTCGTAGCCTTGGTGTTGTCAGCACCACACTCTCCCAAGTGAGCCACGGGCCGACCCCTCTAATTACTTTTTAATGTTGATGTTCTGTGTACCCCACTGCAAAGTAAGCCGCGTGCAGGAGCTACCTTTGAAAACTACTGTTATCCCCAGCGCAGGGAACCCTGTCTGCCAGCAGGTTCCTCAATAAAGGCTGAAAAGTGAGCTTAATCATAACAAGAAAAACAAAATTGTCGGGGTCAGCAGCAAAAGCATACCTGGCGGGCCCTTTCGGGATTACCAAGAGCGGGCTGGGCTGGGTGGTGTGTACAGGAAGGAAGGCCCCACAGTTGCTCGGAGCAACGCTCATGCTTTCGGAAGTGCGCCTAAGAGAGTGGCAAGCAGAAGGGCGCAAGGCTAGAAAACAACTGCTCTGAGCATGAGTAATTTTCGCTGAAGGAACGGACTGAAAGTATCAGGGGCAAGGTGGATTCAGGAAGGTGAGAGCTCTGGAGAGATAATAGGACACTCAGCGACATGATCTCAGAACTAGAAGCCGCGAAAGGACTCGCAGGGAGGTTGCCCGGGAGGCCCCGCCCACGAGACCCCTCACCCGAGCGCGCCCGCCCCGCCCCCAGCCGCGGCCAGAGCGCGCGGTGGAATTGGCCTCCGTGGCCTCGCCCGTCCCGGTGGCCCCGCCCCGCCAGGACCCGCGCGGGTGACCCGGAAGCGGTTGTTCGGACCCGCCGCGCGACTCGACTCTCTTTTCCGGTTGGCGTGGTTTGTGAGGGCAGCGTCCGCTGTTCCTGGGCCTTCACCATGAGCGTCCCGGCCTTCATCGACATCAGTGAGGAAGACCAGGTGTGCTCCCGGGCCGCCAGGGTAGGGTGGGGGACAGTTCAGGGGCGTGAGGGACGCGACGCCGCCTTGCGGAGCCCTCTCCGGGGCTGAGACCGGCGGCTTGACCCACACGCGGGAGTGGGGAGGCCGTGTGGCAGGGGCTCGCGTTCCTGGCCTGAAGTAGCACCAGGCCGCCGGCGGGCGGTCCCGGAGTGGGACGACGCTCCATGGCCGGTTTCCTGGACGGGGTCGGGACTGTGACAGCCTGTAGTCACTTCTGACGACCTAGTACTTTTTGACTGATTAGGACTGGTGTCTGCTTCCGTCCCCCAAGTGCAGCCACATCCGGAGTGGGAGGTGGCGGATCTGTAGTTGGCATAAGCAATCTAGGGAAAAGTAGTTTTGAACTGAAGATCGAAATGGCTTTATTGTTGTACGATCACAAAGGCGAAGGTGACCCTTATTTTTCATGTAGACCGTGTTTTCTGGTCCTGCTTGTGCAAGGGTGAGTTGTTCTGTAACCCGAAAATACGGTGTCCGTTCCACCATCATATAATGTGAGGCATACACGTGGTGGACCGTACTGATATTCCCTGTTTGGGGTTTGCTCTTTGGTATGAAGGGCTGATATTTCTCGTTTTCCCCATATCAAAAGTTTAAATTTAATTGGGAGTTAAAGTAAACCTGAAATGATATTCTTTAGGTTAATTTTGTATAACCGAAGACTGTTCTGTGAAGTCCTCAGTTTCTGCTACTCCACGAACATGGAAATTTTGGTTTCAGTATCTTTACCAGCCTAAGATAACTTCTAGAATTGCAGATGTGATTTCCCCCCTACGCTAGACATGCAGTTTTGCAGCCCTGAGGAGCAAAGAAAGAAGGGGAAATGAAAAAGGAAAATAAAGGTCAAGGATAGGGCAAGGGAGAGTTGAGCACAGATAGAAAAGATGTGGAAGACAAAAAAGAACTGATTAGGAATGGAAGCATGTTACCAGCAAGTAGTGTTAGGTTACTGAAAAAGTAATTTTTTTTTAACATAACAAAAGTATTTGTGGGTGGAGGAAGTTCTTGTTATTGATCATGTTTTAAACTCATTCCTCAGGTTATGCTACTTTTCTTGTACATTAGTTTCACACTAGCCGTTCTTTTCAGGGAGATATGTGATTGTTTCAGGAGTTTAACTTTGGTCAAATTCTCAGTTTGATTACAGTTAAGAAATGGAGCTCTTAGTCCTTGTTTTATTTTCCTTTGTACTATGGCTCTGCAACCCTTTATGACATAGACACAGTAAACTGTTGATTGAATATTTCCCTTTTTTTGGTGGTTGGCCGGTAAGGGAATCCAAACCCTAACTTTGGTGTTAATTTGTTGAATAGTTCTTAGAAAAAGTTTGCTTTGTATCTGCAAATCAGAAAGTGAACAAATGCCTTTTTTCGTGGTTGGACCATATTATGTGTTTTCTTCATATATGTGTTTTCTTTCACATATTATGTGTTTTCTTCATGTTTTTCCAGTGGTATTTTTGGTTCTCTGGTGACAGTTCTTTTGTGAAATGTTGTTTATTACACCAACAGTTGTATGAAGTTACTGTGTTCTTGGATAGCACCATCAGATCTACAGGTTTAATACACTTTTCTGAGGTAGCTATTGGGATGGCCTTCAAGAGTTTTTTTGGTTTGGACTGGAAAATGTGATGATACCTGTGCATTTACTGATGGTATCCTTTCATCTGCCTGCTTCAGTTCTTTATTACCTTTAAAACTATCTGCATTCATTTGTGGCTGTCATAAATAACAAGCCCTCAAAATAAAAAGTTATTAAATATTACATGTAGGCATTCAGGTAGGAAATGTCCAAATGACTGAATGCAGTATTTTAGTTGTGTTTATAGGTCCAAAGGTGTTTTGTGACCCAGATAAGCATTTTGCATTTTAAAAAATAAGTTATATAGTAGATCCAATTTGATATAAATATTTTATTTAAGGCAGCATTCACAGGCATTATCTTTTTATCTTTATCTCTCAAAATGTTTGTCTCAAATAGGTTCTCAAAAACTTAATTAACAAATAATTACCCTCTTGCTAAGGTAATGTCTAACTTCTAGTCGATGTGTGTATATATACACTTGAGCAATAAAATTTTCATTTATCTCGAGAAAAGTTGAATTTACCAAGTCAGATTGATTTCTTCTTCCCAGTATACTCCCCCCCCCCCCAAAAAAAAAAAAAAAAAACCTTTTGGGTTGTATTAGAAAGGTTTTTGCTATATACTTGGAAGTCCATCAGGACACAGGTGACACGAGAAAAATTCTGAAGGTGGTCCATGTGGGCTGTAGTGTGTCTGTGGAGTCATCGGGCCTTGTGGAAGAAAACGTGGCTCCTGTGGGGTTGTCATAATGAATGAGCTGGGGGAGGAGCCCTTCAACATAATTTGAAGTAGTTGTTAAATACAGTATTTCCATTTTATTTTTTCAGAAATAGTACAGAATCTCATGGTTTGAGATTTTGTGTTTTGTCTCTCAGTTTTATAGCAAGCTTATTTAATTCAACAGGCTGCTGAGCTTCGTGCTTATCTGAAATCTAAAGGAGCTGAGATCTCAGAAGAGAACTCAGAAAGTGGACTTCATGTGGACTTAGCTCAAATTATTGAAGCCTGTGATGTGTGTCTGAAGGAAGATGACAAAGGTTTGTTTTTAATTTTATCTAATATTTTTTACTAATCATAAAATAACCTACTTTTAAATTTTTCTTGTGAATTGTATTTGTATGTTTTATTAGTCCGTTTCTGTTGCTTACAACAAAATATACAGAACTGGGTAATTTGTAAGAAAACCAAATTTATTGCTTACAGTTTCAGAGGCTGGGAAGTACAGTGTCCAGGGAACACATTTCGTGAAGGCTTTGGTGGCGGCCACAGTGACCCAGGGGTCTCACATGGCAGAAAATGGTGGAGCAGAGAGAGACTAACCTCCTCATTCACTCTCCTTTTAAATCCCAAACCATGCCCATGACCACCATTTTTAATCCATTCACTACAGCATTGTCCTACCATCTAATCACCTCTTCAAGGCCCCACCTTTGAATTACCATAATAGGATTTCCACCCTCTTAACACTGTCACAGTGGGGATCAAGTTTTGGGGGACACTCAATCCAAGGCATATGTTTTGTATTGCAAATCTTAAAAGACTGTTAAGCACTGTGTTTTTAATCTTTTCTTTGAACCTGCTTTCAGTTTCTGTTATACCTAAAAGTAAGCCTGTTTTGAGAAAACATCTTTTAACGTCAGGTATATTTCTTGAGTGTATTTACACATAGTAAATGCTGGTGATTTCAGAATGAACAGAAGAAAAAAAAAATGAAGCTTTTTCCTGTTCATAAGGTTTAAATTAATAGTAAATGGGGTATAATTTTAAGTTACCTAAATGCCATTTAGTTATTAGGCTGATTGCCTATTTGTTGAGATAAAATGGGAAAAGATGAAAATTGTGAGTGAGTCCAGAAATCTTTGGTTAACTAAGGCTTAGAGATTAAACTAAACTTGGTATATGATTAATATCTATAATACTTGAAAATAATTGACCCAACCTGAAAGTTGACGACTTTGATTTCTAAAATTTTCTAGATATATATACAAAGTTTTCCTCAGTTGAGAAAATATCCTAGCCTAAAACTTAACCAGTAACTTCCAACTGAGTGAATATCAATGCCAGTAAAAATTGAAAGCATGTATATGTAGACATGTAAATTAATCATCTGTATTACTGGTTAGAAACCAACTCTTAGATAACAATTTCCTTCTTCTAGTAAGATGTATAAGTTGATTTCTTAATGCTACCTATGCTGCAGAGCTAGTTTAGTTTTATTCACATATGCTATATTTTTGCTGCTCTCCATAGAAGGACAAGTGTCCTTCTATGAACTATTTTATAGTAGCCAGATTATAACTTAAATGTCTGATGTTTAATGGTCTTCATTATATTAAAACACTGGAAATATGTATTTTACTAGACACATTGAGTATTGTAGTGTCACTGGTAATTGTGATACTGATATTTGTATAGATGTTGAAAGTGTGATGAACAGTGTGGTATCCCTCCTCCTGATCCTGGAACCAGACAAGCAAGAAGCTTTGATTGAAAGCTTATGTGAAAAGTTGGTCAAATTTCGGGAAGGTGAACGGCCATCTCTGAGACTGCAGTTGTAAGTTAAAAACTGAAAGAGGCTCAGTTTTTCAAGGGGCTCTTTTCATGTCACTACTTTTTAATGGTAAAAGCAGGACTTCTTGGACTTGACTGTTACCTATGGCTTTTATGAGCTTTGACCTTGGGCAGATCACTTAGCCTTTCTGTGCCTGAGTTCTCTCCTCTGTAATATGAAGTTATTAATAGTAACTGTCTGAGGTTTGTTCTGAGAGCAGATAACCTCAACTTATTATCATGGATGCTGTTCTCAAACACTGTTTTATTATTTGTTTGTTAACCAGGTTAAGCAACCTTTTCCATGGGATGGATAAGAGTACTCCAGTAAGATATACAGTGTATTGCAGCCTCATTAAAGTGGCAGCATCTTGTGGGGCTATCCAATACATTCCCACTGAGCTGGATCAAGTGAGTTACTGTGTGGAACACTTGTTCTGTTTACAAGAAATATAGTTTCATGTTTTAGCTAAAATAAGGAGCAAATATGTGTATTATGTTATCTTTTAAATCGTGAAAATATGTTCAGCTGCCTTATTAAATTTTCTCCTTTTGTCAATCTGATCATAGGTTAGAAAATGGATTTCTGACTGGAATCTCACCACTGAAAAAAAACACACCCTTTTAAGACTACTTTATGAAGCACTTGTGGATTGTAAGAAAAGGTATTCAGAAGTAATGAACTAACTTACAACTTAACAGGCAATATAAGTAGGTGGGGATGTTTTAAAGACAAGTAGGGCCAGTAATTTTTTTCTATTGTGTTCTCCAGGGTTGCTATAAATCTATTTCTGTACATTTTACCCACTAAATTAAAGACAACTGCAAAGATTAAAGTAGTTTTCCCCATCTTTAAACTTTTTGAGAAGCAAACTTGCTTTTGTTTTAAAAGTGGTACAGTTGTTAATCCCAAAGCTGTATGTAATGTTAGATTAGGTTATTTAGTGGTGCTTTGATGTCTTAGTACAGTATAGTGCTATCGTTTTTGTTTATTGGTGGTGATTGTCTTATCAAAAGTTACCACAAAGTCCTTTACATAAACAGTGCACCTCAGTTGAAATTTTGCAGATTGTACTAAATGAGTACCTACCTGTTGGGTTTCTACAAAGTCGTGGGTTTCTAAGGCTCATATTTAACCCAACAAATTTTATGCCCAACACATTTACTCTTATAGTATACCCAGTTTTAAATGCCTGCTGAATGATAGGTTTGGCCCAGTTTATAGAGTTAGTGTTGTCTTTGCGTAATAAAAGATAATCCTAGTTTTTGATCTAGCTTTTCAATTTCTTTTTTCACACAGTGGTTAAATGCATTTAGAAAAAGTAATCAGTCTTTAGTTTTCTTGCATAAATTTTATACTGGCTTTTAGTCCTAGAGTGTTTAATGTAATAGGATCAGCAAGATTAATATGTTTCTATTACGTTAAAATAGTGTAAATTTTTTACAGACCATTAACATAAAATACAAGAGGAAAGGTTTATATTTTTGTTGTGAGAGTTGGAACATTTTGTCATAAAAGAACATAAGCAAAGGAGGGCATCTTGCCTTTATGGTATATCTCATTCTGAAGCAATTGATACTGTCTATTACACGCTGGCATACTCATGACAGCATTCCAGCCAGTTCTCAGTAACGTGTTAAGAGTAAGTAGTTTATAACAAAGACCATTTCAAATGGAGGACATAGAAACTGTTGGAGAAAGAATCCATATTTTAATCTGAACTTTAAATGTGCAGGTTGTGGAGTCAGACTACTGGGATTCAGATCTTGGATTTACCTCTTGTTATATGACCTTAAATAAATTTTACTTAACATATGTGGACCTCACTTTCCAACTTCCGAGTGCAAATAATAGTACTTACCTCAGGGTTGTCGAAAAGATTAAACATAATGTATATAAAAAGTTCTTAAAACAGTGGCCTTATTATTGAGAAAACAGTGAGTGTTGAATATATTATTCCTATCACTATCCTTTTCAAGCTTGCCTTAAAGGATTTAGTCAGTTTTCTGGTGTAATAATTTTAAATGATGGGTGCTGTGATTTTCCTGTAAATGTCGGGTGCTTATCAGAGATGATGACTACTTACTGGATGATTTCTCTTAAGTGCTGTTTAGTAGGTCCTCAGTCTGTTATGTTTAGAAAGGAAATAACTGAAGTAACGTTCTAATGAATTTCCAAAGCTGGTTCTCTGAGAAATTGAGATAGGACATGAGTACCCAGCTGTGCTCTACTAGACATGTCTTGGTGTTAACATATTAGAAAATATTTGCAGCATTTGTCACAGGTGATCACTCTTTTTCCTTCTTGTAACAGTTTCTTCAGTTGGCTTTTGGGGCCCCTCTATCTTGATTCTTTTCTTACCTCATTCACAACTGCTCATTTGTAGGTTCCTTTTCATCTCCCCTAACTCTAAACATTGGAGTAACTTTTTCTGCCCTGTTACATGTGTTCCCTGTTGCCGTTTTATGGGTTTTTTTTTTTTGCTGTGATTATGGGGGATGCTGGGTGACATATGCATTTTTTTTTTTCCTTTTTTTGTCTTTTTTTTTTCGTGACCGGTAATGGGATCGCAACCCTCAGTGTCGCGCCCGTACCACGACCGGCAACGGGATCGCAACCCTCGGTGTCGCGCCCGCACCACGCTCAACCAGTGAGCGGACCGGTCTGTATATGGGATCGGAACCCTCGGTGGGAGTGCCGCCACGCTCCCAAGTGCCGCACTCTACCGAGTGCGCCACCGGGCCGGCCCGACATATGCATTTTGGGTGGGACAGTTCTTTGTATTACTAGATTGTTAAGTTCACTGCAGGACACTTAGCATCCCTGCCCTCACAGGCAAAAATACCAATAGTGCATCCTAGTCATTACAACTCCATTACAGCAAGCTCCCATACACTTCCAGATGCTCCAGAGGGCACCCAGGTGCAGAGCTACTACTTCCTTTTTAAGTGATCTCATTCATTCTCATGTCTTTAAATACTGTCTGTATGCTGATGAGTTTCAAATTTTTTACCTCCTGTATTTCTTCCCTGAACTGCAGATATCTGTTCCTATTTAGCATCTCCATTCAGGTGTTCAGAAGACATCTCAAATTTGATGTGAACCATTGATTTTTCTCTTATAAATCTTCTCTTCCTTCTATTTTCTCCGACTCAGGAAATGCTATTTTCATTTTTCCAGTTGTTTGAGACCAAAACCTGGGATTCATTTTTGACCTCTCTCTTTTACCCAAATCTTGTCGCTCTAAATAAAACTAAAGTCAGACCAAGTTCTCACTACCTCTGTTGCTACCAGATGGTCTAAGCCACCATCACTGATCATTGAAGTACCCTTTTAACTAGTCTCTGTTTTGGTCCTTGTCCCTTTACAGTCTGTTCTTAATACAGCTGTCAGAAAGTTCTGTTCAATATGGAAAATCAGATTATGTCTCCCCTATTACTCAGAACCCTCCAATGGCTTCATTCAGAGTAAAAGGCAAAGCCATCTCCAGTGCCTTGGTACTGGCTTTTCTTCCTAGAACACTCTTCTCCCAGTATCCATGTGGTTCCCTCCATTCTTCAAATCAGCTCAATTGTTACCTCTTCAGAAAGGCCTTCCCTGGCCACCTGTGTAGATAACAGTACCCTTGTTCCCCTCATTGCTTTTTTCCCATCCCTGTTTTATAATATTCCCACTGCACTTACTGTTAACAGACATATATTTAATGTTTAGTATCTGTCCCTACTAGAATATAAGTTTCATAACATCAGGGACTTTGCTTTTTTCTTTACTAGTATAGTGTGTGACACTGATAGGTATTCAGTATATGTTTGTTGAATGAATAATTCTAAAATATAAATGTGGCAAAAGCAGTGGCTACAAGGGGCAGAGATATAAGACATTATGAAGTGGTAGTTTGAACTAGAGAGAGTATGTGCTTCCCAAAGGCATTCAGATTAAAATATTTTAAAACACTTTGTAAGTATAAAAGCCCTAACTTTCTCCTAGTTTTCTGATGTGAAAATTCGTTTCTAATGTTTGAGGTTTTTTTTTTTTTTTTGTCTTTTTGTCTTTTTTCGTGACCGGTAACGGGATCGCAACCCTCAGTGTCGCACCCGCACCGCAGCTCAACCAGTGAGCGGACCGGTCTCTATACGGGATCCGAACCCTCGGCGGGAGCGCTGCCGCACTCCCAAGCGC